>NW_026652296.1:49654197-49897388 GCF_009828535.3 Hylobates moloch | reverse complement strand
TGAACAGGCAACCTACAGAATGGGAGAAAATTTTTGCAACCTACTCATCTGACAAAGGGCTAATATCCAGAATCTACAATGAACTCAAACAAATTTACAAGAAAAAAACAAACAACCCCATCAAAAAGTGGGCAGAGGACATGAACAGACACTTCTCAAAAGAAGACATTTATGCAGCCAGAAAACACATGAAGAAATGCTCATCATCACTGGCCATCAGAGAAATGCAAATCGAAACCACAGTGAGATACCATCTCACATCAGTTAGAATGGCCGTCATTCAAAAGTCAGGAAACAACAGGTGCTGGAGAGGATGTGGAGAAATAGGAACACTTTTACACTGTTGGTGGGACTGTAAACTAGTTCAACCATTGTGGAAGTCAGTGTGGCGATTCCTCAGGGATCTCGAACTAGAAATACCATTTGACCCAGCCATCCCATTACTGGGTATATACCCAAAGGACTATAAATCATGCTGCTATAAAGACACATGCACACGTATGTTTATTGCGGCACTATTCACAATAGCAAAGACTTGGAACCAACCCAAATGTCCAACAACGATAGACTGGATTAAGAAAATGTGGCACATATACACCATGGAATACTATGCAGCCATAAAAAATGATGAGTTCGTGTCCTTTGTAGGGACATGGATGAAACTGGAAAACATCATTCTCAGTAAACTATCGCAAGGACAAAAAACCAAACACCGCATGTTCTCACTCATAGGTGGGAATTGAACAATGAGAACTCATGGATACAGGAAGGGGAACATCACACTCTGGGGACTGTTGTGGGGTGGGGGTTGGGGGGAGGGACAGCATTAGGTGTATCTCCTAATGCTAAATGACGAGTTAATGGGTGCAGGAAATCAACATGGCACATGGATACATATGTAACAAACCTGCACATTGTGCACATGTACCCTAAAACCCTAAAGTATAATAAAAAAAAAAAAAAAAAGAATTCCAAGCTTACTCTTGTTCTCTTTCTCTCCTCAACTCCACATACACATTAGTTTTTCAGGCATCAATATTACCCCAAACCAAGCCTTTTCAAACCTTAGCATGTAAAAAATTAGCTGGAAGACTTGTTAAAACACAAATTGCAGGACCCTCAAGTGGTATTTCTGATTGAGTAGATATTCATTACAATTGAGATTCTGCATTCCCACCAAGCTCCCAGGTGATTGAAATGTTTCTGGCTGAGGACCATACTTTCAGTAGCAAAAAACAACTTAGTGGGAAAGAGAAAGTCAAACATATGCTAAAGTATAAAGACTAAAACAATAAATGACAAGACCTGAAAGGGTTTACAATCTTTTGGGAAAGGTAAATATGAGATAAATGAAAACAACAAATTGAGAGAGATGGTGCAGCATTTTTGTTTTCTATTGTTGCTGTAACAAATTACCTATAAAAGTGGACTTGAAACAACACCCTTTATTATCCCACCATTCTCTAGGTCAGGGGTCCAAGTGGGCTGGGCAGTGTCGTCTGCAGAAGGCCTCACAAGGCTGCTATCCAGATGTCAACTGAGCCGTGTTCTCATCTGGAGTTTAAATTTTTTTCCCAAGCTTATTCAGGTTGTTGGGAGAATTCATTTCCTTGGGATTATAAGACTGAGGTCCTTATAATCTTCCTGGATAGTAGGTGGGGTAATCTCAGCTCCTACAATCCACTCTCAGATTCTTCTTATGTGGCTCCTCCATCTTCAGAATTTCCTGTGTGTTTAGTTCTTCTCATGCTACCCATCTCTGACTTCGTCTGTTTCTGATCCTAGACCCAGACTTCAAGGACTCATGACATACATGAGGCTCACCTGGGTAATCTCTCTTTCTTAAAGTTAACTGTGCTATTACCTAATCACTGAAGTAAAACCCATTATATTTACAGTCTTGGAAAAAGTCGTGCATGATGAGTACACCAGGAGGCTGGGATCTTGGAAGTCATCTTAGAATTCTGCCCATCACATAGAGGTTTGGGCAAAGTGCTACTGGAACAATGAGGGTGATGCACCAAGTCTATCCCAGGGAGTTACAGAAGACTGACTGAAGGAGATAGTGCTTGCTGGGGTCTTAGAAAATATAGGTATTTGGCAGCTTAAGCATGGCTCTCCGAAAAAATAGCAAAAGGGAATTCCAAGGAGAGGAAACTGTGTCCAGATGTAGGGATGTTTTAAGGCATGTTCAATAACATGGAGAAGTTTTCAGAGACAGGAGCACAGAATGTAAAGGAGAGATATCAGCATGAAATATGCGCCTCATGATCCAAAGAGCAAGCAGAGTAAAGAAAAATCAGATTCAAAGCTAGCTGGTTACTAAAGCAAGTCCCTAACCTCTCTTATACTCAGCTTCTTCCTCTATTAAATGCATAGCTTGGCCTAGATCAGTGTTTGGTAAACAGTGACCTAAGAAGCCCTAGAGTTTTGGAAGAGAGGGGGTTGATATACACACAAGAGGCTGGTGCAAGGGTCTGGGAAGCTGTGTGTCAGTCTTTGAGGCCCTTACTCTCAGTTTAACCAAAGTCTCCCTCAGCTTCTATCTGCCTTATATGGTTTGGCTCCACATAAGATTTTACTTAGACAGAGTTTATATGTTTAAATGTTCTAAAACCACAGATCAACTCTTTGCATAACATCATTTTTTTTCTATTACACTCAGCTCTTGTATTTCATTAATTAATTCATTCATTCAGCTGTCTTTTTTTTTTTTAATTGTGCCTACTGTGTGCTGGGCAGTGTTCTAGGTAGGAGATTTATTGGGAAGATTTATGGTTCTTTTTGTCCTGGAGCTTGTCATCTCATGGAGGATATAAACATTAGTCAAATAATCATAACTAAATGCCAAATTGCAACTGCACTAAGTGTGACAAGCTGGTGATTCCTGATGCTATTGTAACTGAAACAGTTTATCTTATAATGTAGAAGGAAGAAGGCCTTCTTGAGAAACTGATGATGAGTTTGAGAATTAGAGGATGAGTAGAAGTTAACTGAATGACTACAAGGAGGAATTGTGTTTGATGTAAGGTGGATGTATATGCAGTGTCCCTTGGCAGATGAGAGCACAGCGATGTGAAGGACTGAGGGAAGGTCCGTGTGGCTGAAATAAAGAAAACGTAGGGGAGGCCAGAGCTGATGCTGGAGAGGAGGAAGGCCAAGATCATGGAAGGCTTTGTTTGTAATGTTAAGACATTTGCATTTGTCTTTTATTTTTAGAGACAGGGTTTCTCTCTGTCACCCAGGCTGGAGTGCTCTTACACGATCATAGCTCACTAACCAAAACTCTTGGGCTCAAGTGATTTTCCTGCCTCAGTCTCCTGAGTATGTAGAGACAAGAGGCAGGAGCCACCATGCCTAGCTATTAAAAAAAAAAATGTTTTTGTGGAAACAGAGTCTCACTATGTTGTCCAGGCTGGTCTTGAACTCCTGGCCTCAAGGAATTCTCCTACCTTGGCCACCCAAAGCACTGTGACCACAGGTGTGAGCCATCACACTCGGCCATATTTGATTTTATTATAACAGAAATAGACTTGTCTTTATCCTAAGAGACTGGGGGTTTCAAAAGAATATGGTCTGAAAAGAGAAAATGGGTAGGAAAGGGGTAAGGGGGATTGATTCAAGTAGACTGATGAGGAGGATTGAATGCAGGAAAGATGATTACACAGGAACTCAAGTAGGTGGTGGTAGAGAATATGAAGAAAATCGGTACATTTAGCAGGTGTCAAGAGGTAAAATCAAATGGGTTTGGTGAAGGACTGGATGTGGGAGATGATGGAGAGACAGTGGTTTCAAAGGTAACTCTAAGATTCTGGATTGCAAAACCAGAGCAAAAGCCCTGACATTAATGGAGACAAGGTGCTGGAAGAGGTCCAGGTTGATGGAGAAGATTTTGATTTATTTACAGTCATGTCGCATTTTAAGTTCCTTTAACATCTTAGTTTTAACTAAGTCAATTCAATCTGTAGGACTAGAGCTTGAAAGAGAGATCAATTAAACTCCCTGGGCTTTTGCATCTTCATCTTTTTGTAGCAATAATAAAATATCACTTAAAGACCATTGTAAAAATAGATAACAAGTACAAATGGAAAGCATGATGCAACGGAATTCATACCAGTAGTTATTATAACACAAAAATAGCATCAAGCTTTTCACTAGTGGCTGTTGTGCTGTTCGAGGGACTCAACCTTGCCAGTATTTTAATGGGTGTAAAATTGTCCATATGGTATAATTTTGTGCAAGAGAGTTTTTGACAGAAAACTTTTGGAAGCAATACATTGACCTCAAATGACAAGTAAAGGATTTTAGCCACAGTTACAAAATGGTGGGGTAAGATTTTTTTCATGCAGGACTCTTTCAGACCACATCTTCTGGTACTCAACTTTTACTGCTCATTACTGGGAGGAACTTCTAAGAATTCCAGCACCCAGGCCAGTTAAATCAGAATGCCAATACCTAGGCCAGTTAAATCAGAATCTCTAGGGATTAGGGACCAGCACTGATTTTGTTTGTTTGTTTGTTTGTTTGTTTGTTTGTTTGTTTTTGAGAAGTAGTCTCGCTCTGTCACCCAGGCTGGAGTGCAGTGGCACGATCTGGGCTTACTGCAACCTCCACCTCTGGGGTTCAAGCGATTCTCCTGCTCAGCCTCCTGAGTAGGCGCCTGTCACCACGCCAGGCTAATTTTTGTATTTTAATAGAGAGGGTGTTTCACCGTGTTGGCCAGGCTGATCTTGAACTCCTGACCTCAAGTAATCCGCCCGCCTCAGCCTCCCAAAATTCTGAGATTACAGGCGTGAGCCACTGTACCCAGACAGCATTGATATTTTTTAAGCCTCCAGATAGTTCTGGTGTGCACTCATGATTGAAAACCACCAAGCTAGAGTGAGAGTCTTTGTGTGAGGTGAACTTGGGTAATGAGCCACCCAGACAGACATTTAGAATTTTCTCCCATGGTCCAGGAGGATTGAAGTAGAACTAGTGGCTTTGGATTTTTCCTCTGTTTCCCCATATTGCCTACTCATCAGGCATAGCTCCTTTGTTCATACTGCTTGAGGCTATCCCTGATGTCTTCCATTAGACACTGTCTGATTCTTACTACCTAGATGTCTCACTTGAAGACTGTGAGTCAAAAAGAAGAGGTTGGAGACCTCACCTGAAAATCTGTGTTTCCAGCAAGTTCTGTCTGTATTCTTAAGACAAAGAAGGTGGGTTTGAGAAGCAGTGTCCTAACCATTGTTACTCAAATGGTAGGTGCTTGGACTGGCATCACCTAGAAGATTGTAAGAAACACAGCATCTCACACATTCCAGACCCATGAAACAAAATGCACTTTAACCACATGTCCTGGTGATACATACGTCCGTTAAACTTTGAGAAGCACTGCCCTAAAACTAAGTTTCCCAAGAGAGATGCCAGACCACCTACATCATAACAACTTGAGATGCTAATAATCTACTCTGAACCTTATGAATCAGAATATCTTGGGTGAGGCCTGGAAACTTTCACATTTAACAAAATCAGCTATTGACTCTTATGCACAATTACGAAGTTTAAAAGTACTCGGTCTTGTATTGGTTTAGTGAACACCTGCTCAGGCAGCTCTGGGGATCTGGAACATCACAGGGCATAGCAATGTGAGTTGGGTTATTGGTCTCACGTACTCAAACTTGGGCTACAGTTGCCACCCTACCCACCACACATTGGTCTTCATGTGTCAGTCCTTCAAGCCTTACTCATGGGTCAACATGTTAATTGTGTGTGACTCACAGAGTGTGATCACAAAGGGAGATTTATTTTTCTCTCTCACTCTCCCTTTTAACCAGTTTGGTGGGAAGCCAAAGTGGCTACCTCCTCTGCTTTCAGACAGAAGTCTAGGCAGTCATCATGGTTTTATAGTTACCTTTAAATTAATAGAAAGTCATATATCAGCCAGATGTAGTGGGTGCATGGCTGTAGTCCTAGCCATGTGGGAGAATCACTTGAGCCCAGGAATTTATGACCAACATGACGGGGGCAGCATAGTGAGACCCCGTCTCTTAAAAACAATGATAACAAGAAAGTCATGTATCATTTCAAGCCACTTAGTCACAATTAAACACTTAAAATATCTACCTCTAGATAATAATCAAAACTCTGAACCAGATTTAACATGAGCATGCATTTTCTTCCTAGCTGGGGCTGGCTACGGGCTGGCTACAGGCTGGCTCCCTGCTTTTGGAGAGAAGCTATGATTACGTTTCTCTTTTTCCCTTTTCTCTCCACCATTCACTAGCTGTATTAATGACATCTCCTTGAATAAGTGAAGGAGGCAGGAGGGAAGGAAAGGAGAGCAGAAAATCCTTACTTATCAGACACTACCATGAAAGAGTTTCACATCCTCTGGTTTTGGTGGAGGTTGAAATCACACTTTTATGGACGCTTTCAAAGGTTTATTTTGGTTCTCATGCTGGGCTCTGCTAACCCACCTCCTGTGATGCGGATGATGTGTTCTGTTCCTCTAACTCTCACTCTGCCCTCAGCCACTAGTTTTCTGGGTACTCATTCAACACACACAACTGGATTCCCAACAGCCTACCAAACGGTCATTTTGGACAAGAATCAAGGTGGCTTTAGGTTCCTACTTTTCCATTTGACCTACATACGGGTCATAGGACACCAATGCATCTTTTGTCCCACTGTTGTTGGAACTGTGGTTACTTCCTAAATTTGATCCTCAACCCTCTCTTCTTCTTGTCCTGCCCTCTAGAGCTGAAAGTTGTAGGCTTTTCACCTTAGAATACTCAGGTGGAGATCAGACCTGAGTCACTGTGATCTTCTTGCCATGAGGACAACACCTTCCAAGTTCTTCAAGTGGTCCCGGTAAAGCCACTCTCAGTAAACTTGAGGGGCACAGAAAATGTTTCCTCACCTTTCTAGAATAGGACCTGGATCTCATAGCACAACTCATCATAAAGAAATCTTCTCTCTAGTATTCAATCACTGACCCAAAAGATTCCCAATCATTTCCTTTTGCTCATGGTTCAGCATCTGATTGGAATCTGATGTCTGTCATGTCTTGGTGCTTCAGTTGAAAGCTCCAATTTAACATCTTGATAACTCTGAAGCACGCACATGCTCATTTATGTCAAATCAAGTTTAAAGCAATGAGTTTTAAGATTGGTGGTAAATTCAGCCAATCAATCAACAAATTGTTATATGGAGTCAATTAATATATTAAGATTGAAATAATCTGTGAAACCTTAGAAACTCTAGAAAATTGATTCTCTATTTCTTCTTGTTATTCACTATTTGAACTGTTCCATAAAAGTAGCAACTCATTAATAAAGAGCAAAAGCTCTACTGAAAAACACTTAATAAAATTCTCATTCTGCTTTGTCATATCTTAAAAATACTTCAGAGGACTCAATGATAAAAGCAGGCATGAGGCCAAGCGCGGTGGCTCACACCTGTAATCCCAGCACTTTGGGAGGCCGAGGTGGGCAGATCATGAGGTCAGGAGATCAAGACCACCCTGGCTAACACGGTGAAACCCCGTCTCTACTAAAATTACAAAAAATTAGCTGGGCGTGGTGGCAGGCGCCTGTAGTCCCAGCTACCTGGGAGTCTGAGGCAGGAGAAAGGCGTGAACCCGGGAGGCGGAGCTTGCAGTGAGCCGAGATGGCGCCACTGCACTCCAGCCTGGGTGACAGAGCGAGACTCCGTCTCAAAAAAAAAAAAAAAAAGCAGGCATGAAAAGCAGATATAACAAAGCAAATAAAATGACAAGGCTCTACATCTTAGCCAATTTTATTATTGTTGCAACACCAGGGATTTGGCTCACATATGCTTAGGTGATATTGTAAAGCTGACTCAATTGTATGCATTGATCATTCTGGGGATGGAGGAAGGGCCATAAGCACTTCCAAAAGTCCGAAAATATTTTTTCCCATGATAGTCAAATGGCAAGAGGGATACAGATCATTTAGTACCTTCCTTAATCTTTCTTCAAATGTTTTATTTTCACCACCTTTTAAAATGTACAGCCTGTTCACTTTTGGTACTCTTGATCACCCTTTCCAGGTGTATTTTTTTTCCCAAAGCACTGATTATCTTCCAATTACAATATCATTTACATGTTTGTTTTATTTTCCAGAGTCTGTCCCTCCCCCATTAGAGTATAAGCTCCATGAAGGTAGGAACTTTGTCATATTTATTCCTTGACTTATCCCAAGTATCTAGAGCAATGCCTGCATTTAGTAAGTGCTCAATAAATATCTGTTTTATTTAATTAAATCGTACATGTTGACTATTGTTTTAGTCTGTTTTGTGCTGCTATAACAGAATATTTGGGCCTGGGTAATTTATAATAAACATAAATTTATTTTTTTCAGAGTTTTGGAGGCCGAGAAGCCCAAGATCAAGGTATAAACATGGTTGGTGGCTGGTCTCTGTTTTCCATGGTGTCTTGAACGCTACATCCTCCAAAGTGAGTTACACTGTTTCTCATGTGGCAAAAAAAGGTACAAGAGGAAAAAACAGCAAGAAAGACCTTCCTCTTCAACCTCAAGTTTTTATAAGCTATGATGGATGGGATCCTCCATGAGGCCTCTGTTCTCATGACTTGATTACCTCTTAAAGGACCCACCTTTTAATACTGTCATACTGGGGATTAGGTTTTAACTTCTGAATTTGGGAGGCGACAAAAATATTCAAGCCATAACAACTATTTTTCTTAAAGGTAATAAATCTGTCATTTTTTTTTTCAAAGAACTCTTCTCTGCTCTAATTGTATATAACATTCCATTGTGTGAATATACTACAGGTAATTTATCCATTCTACTGTTGACTAGGTAGCTGTCTTCTCTGCATTTTATTCCTCTAAGTTGCCCCAGCCTTCCCTTATCTCCAGAACATTGAAAAATGTAAAAACACTGAGGGAGAAAAATGAAGCAAGACTTTTATCCATTGATTTCATCAGCAAAAATAATCATCTGTCCTCTATATATTTAATATGTTAAACTGAAGATTAAGTGATTAAAAGGTGACATAGCATAGCATACAACTCGATGAATGTTCACATTCTGAACACACGTGGGTAGCTATACGCCAGCCATTACCTGTTTCCAAAACTACCTTTGGGTCCTCTCCAAGGATAAACATTATCTTGAATAGTATCACCTATGATGATGACTGTCTGATTTGGGCCTTTTGATAGAGGAAACCATACAGTTGGTGCTCTTCTGTGTCTGTTACTTTTTGCCCAACATTGTGTTTCTGAGAGCCATCCATACTACTGTGTGGAGTTACAGTCTGTCCAGCCTCATTGTATATAATATCCCATTGTGTGACTATTCCACCGTTAATTTATCTATTTTACTGTTGACTAGGTAACTTTCTTCTCTGTATTTTACATTTGAAGCATGTTGCTTAGGACTTTCTCGACTCTTAGAGATAGAGGTTGATTGATCTCAAAACCCAAATTAAATAACATAATCAAGGCCGACTCTGTCCTCGGGCCCTCTCTGCTCCCACACAATACATGCTGCATGGCCCCGCTTAGCACACTGGCCTGCTGCAGAAGCCACTTCTTGCCAGCATCCTGAGGAAGTGCAGCCACACCCAGTGTTGGGATATTGTGTGTGTGTGTTTTTTTTCTTTTGAGAAGGAGTCTCGCTCTGTTGCCCAGGCTGGAGTGCAGTGGCACAGTCTCAGCTCACTGCAACCTCCACCTCCTGGGTTCAAGCCGTTTTCCTGCCTCAGCCTCAGGAGTAGCTAGGATTACAGATGCATGCCACCACGCCCGGCTAATTTTTTGTATTTTTAGTAGAGGTGGGGTTTTACCATGTTGGCCAGGCTGGTCTCAAACTCCTGAACTCGTGATCCACCCGCCTCAGCCTCTCAAAGCACTGGGATTACAGGCATGAGCCACTGTGCCCAGCCTGAGCCACCGCACCCAGTATTTTTATCAATAATATGAGATATCTCAAAGGAGAAATCACATTTTTTTAACCTCATTGTCACACACACACACACACACACACACACACTCACAAAGGATCTTCTGTGCAGTTGTTTTCCCTTAGGTGCTGCACCCCATATCCCCATATGCCACTTCCTGAAAATCTTCATGCTGACTTAGACTTCATACCGACTTCTGGTGAATCTAAGTCCCTGAGGAGATTCTCTCTCTCTCTCTCTCTCTCTTTCTCTCTCCCCCTCTCTCCTCTCGCCCCCTTCTGCCTGTTTTTCTTAAGAACAGAGGCTCCTTTAATACTGTACAAGAACTTCCTCTATTGTGTTATGAGATATCTCAAACTCGTTATTTTTTATGTATTTGAGTAACTGTATTTCAATATGCAGCCCCTCTAGAAGGAGCAGACAGCAAGGAAAGAGCAGATTCCGCAAGGAAAAGCATAAAGACTCATTCACATAAAAAGGTTCTTGATCTGGTATAGGCCGTGAATCCGGCGGATGGACCCCTTTTCAGAATTCTTCAGTGTACAGTCAGCCCGTAGCATCTGTGCATTCCAAATCTGTGGATTCAACCACAGATTGAAAATAGTCACAAAAGAAATGGCATCTGTACTGAACATGTAAAGACTTTTTTCTCCTGTCATTATTCCCTAAACGATACAGTAAAAGTATTTATATAGCATTTACATTGTTAAATATGATAAGCAATCTAGAGCTTATTTAAAGCATATGGGAGGATGTACATAGGTTATATGGAAATATTGTGCCATTTTATATCAGGAACTTGAGTGTTCATGGATTTTGGCATCCAAGAAGGGTTCTAGAACCAATCTCCTACACATACCGTGGGACAATTTTATAAAGTAAAATAGATAGAATTATAAACAAAACTAATTACATTGGAAAACATTTACCCCGAAACATGAAAAATAACAAGTTTGAGATAAAGCCATTGCAATGGTTAGTTTTATGTGTCCTGTTGACTGGGCTATGGGATGCACAGATAGCTGGTGAAACATTATTTAGGGGTATTTTTACGAGGAAGTTTCCAGAAGAAATTAGCATTTTGATGGTAGACAGAGTCAAAAAGATTCGTTCTCTCTAATGTGGGCATCGTTCAATCCTTTGAGGGCCCCCCTCCCCCCCAAAAAAAGCAATGGAAAGGTGAATTTGCCCTCTCTGTTCGAGCTGGGACATTCATCTTCTCCTGCCCTTAGACATCAGCACTCCTGGTCCTTGGGCCTTTGGACTTGGATCAGGACTTACACTGTTAGCCTCTTGCTTCTCAGGCTTTTAGGATTGGATAAAAACACCACCACTGACTTTCCTGGGCCTCCAGTTTGTAGGAGGAAGATCATGGGACTTCTTAGCCTCCATTATCCATGAGCCAATCCCTAATAATAAATATATTTCTATATATCTGATTTTATCTAATATATAATTGTATCTAATAATATATAAATAACATACAATAGGCCAGGCATGATGGCTCACACCTGTAATCCCAGCATTTTGGGAGGCTGATCAGGAGTTTAAGACCAGCCTGACCAACATGGTGAAACCCTGCCTCTACTAAAAATACAAAAAATATGCCAGGTGCGGTGGCTCACATCTGTAATCCCAGCACTTTGGGAGGCCGAGGTGGGTGGATCACGAGGTCAGGAGATCGAGACCATCCTGGCTAACATGGTGAAACCCCGTCTCTACTAAAAATACAAAAAATTAGCTGGGCGTGGTGGCAGGCCCTGTAGTCCCAGCTACTCGGGAGGCTGAAGTAGGAGAAAGGCATGAACCCAGGAGGCGGAGCTTGCAGTGAGCCGAGACCGTGCCACTGCACTCCAGCCAGGGTGACAGAGCGAGGCTCCGTCTCAAAAAAAAAAAAATACAAAAAATAGCTGAGCATGGTGGTGCTTGCCTATAGTCTTAGCTACTCAGGAGGCTGACACAAGAGAATCACTTGAACCCAGAAGGCGGAGGCCACAGTGAGCCAAGATCCTGCCACTGCATTCCAGCCTGGGTGACACAGCAAGACTTCGTCTCACACACACACACACACACACACACACACGCACAAAATATATATATATATAATTTTATATATTATAATTTTATATATATTTTATCTAATGATTTTATGTCAATTATATATTAGATATGTTTAATTTTATATATTTAAACAGAACTAATTTATATAGTATTAGTATAGTATATTAGTATTTTATATATATTAGTATATTACATACTATTACTACAGTACAGTATATTAGCATTTAGATTTCTATATATAAATACAAATAAATACTAATTTATAAATTAAATTTTTGAATATGTATACATAAACCCTGGCCAATAGAGTCATGCATGTGCTTTTTTATCAATACCTACAATAACAGAATCAAGGCTAGATCTAATTCATTTACAATTTCAAAGTAGTGATGAGTATAAAGAATACTTGGAGAGATTTGGAACAGGAAATACGACAATAAAATACCTGTGATTTCTATTTCTAATACCTGTGATTCTATTTTGCAGTCATGTATAGTACAAACCCTGCTTTTTTTTTTTTTTTTTTTTTGTAGCCCCATCTCAAACCAAGAGAAATGGTGAGTTTTAGAAACCGGTGAAAGTAAAAATGTAGTTTTTTTCTTACCTACACACAGTGTGAATCATTTTTTGAATCATTTTCTATTTATGTTCTGTGATTTGTTTATTGCTGAATTCTACTCCTGTTAGAGAACATTCTTCAAATTATATGCTTTGGAATTGTTGAGATTTGTTTCGTGCCTTAGTATATGGTAAATTTGTGTAAATATTCCATTTATGCTAGAAAATAAGTATTCTACAGTAATTGAGTACAGCATTCTACATTTATGAGGACAAGTTTGTTAATTCTTTTGGGTCAATCTTTCAGATTATTACTGAAAGCTTTGCTGTTTCTTTGATAAATTACTGAAAAAGAAATATCTTATTCTTGGTTTGGAATTGTTTTATCTTCTTGATGAATTGAATATTTTTGCTATTTGGATAGATTCTCTTGATTTCTAAAAATGCTATGTGTTCTTAAAGTCTATTTTACAAAACATGAATAGAGCTACACCAACAAATATTTTCTTAATGATTGTATGCATGGTATACTCTTTACATCTTTGGTTTTCATTTGTGTGTGTGTATGTGGGTGTGTTCTCATATATTAGAAATCTCTCCCGAAAACAGTAGATTATTGTTTTTTAATTATTCTTTAAAAATCCAGACTGCCCATTCTTTTTGAAGCAGAGTACATATCTACACTGTGCCTGGATTCTTGACACATTAAATATGAGATAAAATAATATATATCATTTCAGGCAACTAACTTTGTGGAAATATAGTTACACTATGATGAATAACTGATGCACACTCTTTCTTTTCTTTTCTTAATTTTTTCAGTAGTTACCCTAAAAATTAAGGCATGTATATTTAACTAAACAAATTTAATTTTTATTAACACCTTTACCCTCATTCAGAAAACATAAGGGAATTAGAGCACTTTGGATACTCTTAAAACTTACATGTTATTATTACTGTTAACTTTACTTACATATAAATATATATTAACTCCTCTATCATTATTGTTTTCAAGAGTCAATATTCATTTAGATTTATCGGCATATTTAACACTTCCTTTATTTTTATTTTCTTCCCTCTGGGATCATTTTCATTCTTCCCACAAGGTATTATGTATTGAAATGTCTTAAAAAGATCTGCTCAAAAGAAACTCTCTTAGGTTGTCTAAAATGTTTTCATGTTTCTTTACTTCTTGATGAGTACTTTGCTTAAATATTGAATTCTAGGTTGACAGCCATTTTCTTGTCTTCTGGCTACACAGACGTATTGAAGAATCACTGGAAAGCGTGTTTTACCTTTAAAGTAATCTACTCCCTCCCTCCCTCTATTTTATTCTATTATTTTACTTTTGTTTCTTGGTTGCTGTTGTTTGTTTGTTTTGTTTTATGAAATATATAAGAGGAGATGATTCTTATTATCTTGCCTGTAATTTGTTAAATTTCTTGAATGGACTGATATTTTAAGTTTTCAACCACTATCTCTTTAAAAAATCTCTACAACCCATTCTCTCTTTCCTTTAGTTCTAAAATTTCTATTAAATATTATTTAGATTTTCTTACATTCTTTATCTCTTAATCTTTTTTTATTTATAAAACTTTTTTCCCTGTTTCATTTTGAATTGTGTGTGTGTGTGTGTGTGTGTGTGTGTGTGTGTGTGTGTACTGACGTAACTTTCATTTTGCTAATTCTCTATTGATCTATGTTTTAGCATCTGTTAAACTCATTCACTGTGTTCTTAAATTTGGTCATTATACTTTTCTTTTTTAGAATTTTTATTTCTTAAAAAATCAAATGTAATTTTTTGAAAGTTTATCATTTTCAATTCATTCAAATTAGGTTGAAGATTTTAGAGTTAACTTTGAAATACACAAAAATTACTGAGTTTTCAACATTTTTAAGGATTATATAAGCGAAAATATTTTAAAATTAAAGATATTTTAAGATTATTAGTATGTAAGATAAAATGGATATTATATTTGGCTGTTTAGTTAATTTTGCACTTACTAGGTAACTGGATGACTCCCTACTTTTCTTGTTCTTTTAATCAATCAAAAATAACATATCACTAATAAATAATTTTTAAAATTCAGTTTGCATTTAATTTACCCATTAAATTTTTTCAAGATTGACATCTTTTTAGAGAAGGAAATTAATTGGTTTATGAATCATAATGACAGAATAATTGTTTATTTTGTGCTGAGTATGTAGGAGTTAGGGACCTCGAGGTAAAGAAACTGTGAAAGAGAACAAGGAAATTAAGATGGTTGAATCACCGAATTACTCCCTGCATGGATGGGAATGACACTGGAGAGCTGGAATTTGTTTCAATCACGGAACTGATAACATAATTGCTAGGTTTTAGATACTGGAATGATACACAATTATATTATAGCCTAAACACATCCTTGATAATTTTAATGTTTAGAAGACCCAGCTTTATCTGTGAAATATTTTAATTATATACTTTGCTTTTAATCTCTTTCATCTAAATTTCTTTGTTGCAAAACTGAACAATTATCTGTACTACCTTACTTACATCACAATGTTGTTTTCTATTTAAATTACCGCTATTTATTAAAAATATGTACCTAAGAGTACATAGGTGATGGAGTTCAGAATACACTACCCCAAAAAATGGTACGTTGGTATCAGACAAAATGGCAGAAGCAGGAAGGTCACTCTCGCAGTCCCTTCACCAGTTCCCCTAAACCAAGTCATAAAACCCTCATTTGAGAGGGGCCCTCCCTATGCCCAGAGGATAAAAGCATTCTTATCTCTGAAGATACAGGGAAGAGAAGAGTATGAACAAACAAGCCTTGCTAAGTTTTCCCTTGTTTATTACCATTATTATTCTCTTTCCTTCCAATCATATTTCTCCATAACTATCCGCTCTTCATCAAACCTAGGCATAAAAATACACATATTTGTCTATTTCTCTGTGTCTTCATTTCCTCACAAAGACTTCAGTGTTATGTAAACCTTATATTAAATATATCGATTTGCTTTTCTCTTCTTAATTAACGTCTTATGTTAATGAAGCCTCAGCCATGAACCTCAGGAAGAAAATATGTTTATTTTCCTTTCTACTTCATAGGCTTTTAACACTTGACATTTTTCTCAGGTCCAAAAAGAATCCCAATCTAACATACTTTCAAAATTATTATGACAGATTTAAGGGTCTTTCTGCAATTTTATAAATTATTTAAATACACATTTGATCATTCTTCTATAGAATGTTATATTTTAATTAGTTATAGCCTAATTATATTTTAACTATTTTTATTCTATCAAACTACTTTCATATAACTAACCTGCAAATATTTTTACCTCTTCCTTCTCTGTGTTAGTTAGCTATTCACAGACTGACAAATCACTTTAATCCAATGACTGCTATAGTTTGAATGCATCTTTCAAGGTTCATGTGTTGGGAAGTTAATCCCCAATGCAATAGTGTTAAGAAGTGAGACCTTTAAGAGGTGATTAGAGGGCTCCAGCCTCATAAAAGCATTAATGTCATTATTGTGGAAGTGAGTTCATTATTGTGGGAGTGGTTATCAAAGGACAAGTTCGGGCCCCCCTCTCACCCTCTTTCACTTTCTCTTTGCCCTTCCAAGAATGTCCTCACCAGGTGCTGGCCCCTCAATCTTGTATTTCCCATCATTCAGAATTGTAAGCTAAAAAATTCTGTTCATTATAAAGTACATAGTCTGTGATATTCTGTTATAGCAGCACAAAATGAACTAAGATCTTGACTTAAAACAATAAGCATGGTAAGCAGGGGAATGCTAACTTACGTAACTTTCAAAATGAGTGAGGACTGTAATACCAAATGCAAAAGGAGCTGTGCACAAACGCTGTACGTCAGTGGATAAAGTTGTTTCCCACAGAGTATAGGCTAATAATTCTGAAGCCACTATGAATGCACACTGTAACTGATCAATTGAGTAAATGGATGACAGATGGTGAGAGCCGAGTTTCTCATTGTTGGAGTGAGAGAGAAAACAGAAGAAAGTGGAATAGGCTTCATGTGTTAATGGATTGGAATTAGAGACTGCAGCATGAATTCATCATCAAATGAATGTGGATATAGATCATTAGATGGAAAATATTAATAGACATGCATATAGACACACAGGTTAGTATGCATACATATATTTTCTGACTCTGTCAGCTGGGAAGGCTGAGAAGCATTCGCACCCCATTGGCAATGAACACATCTAACATCCAGATCTTGGTTTTTAATACCATTCTCCAAAACAAAAAAACAAATAAAAAACAGACAAACAAAACCTTGGGAAAATAGCTGATTCTTGGACTAAAGCAGAAAATGTAGAAGTCTGAAGCATCTTGAAATGCCAAAAAAGTGAAGAAGTACTTAAAGTGCACACACACACAAAAGTGAGGAAGTACTTAAAGTGCGCACACACACACACACACACACACACACAATAATGGGGTATGTAAATGGGATATGGAAGGAAGCCAACTGAAAGAGCCCCAAATGGCCAAGTTAGAATAATCTGAGCAACACAATACATAGTGTAGCATTGAATTGTAACCCAAAGTATAAAATAAATACCTATGATTCCATACTAATATAAATAAATAGGATAGAACATACTAAACTGTTGTGCAGAATAATTGCAAATAATTTATATAAATACCCTCAAGGAGTTGGAACATAACTCTTCCACTCCTTAAGTGTGGGCTGTCCATAGTGACTTCTTTCCAAAAGTACAATATGGAAAGGAGGTGAAGAGTAAGTTTACCATAGAGAAACTTGACAAAAACTACCTCAGGCAGATCATTGAGATTAATATCAATACTGATGTTATGTTGATACTATGACATCACTTTTGATATTATGATGAATATGACACTTTACATCTGTGGCCTTCCTCCCCAAAACCTAGAACTCAAGGCAAATTATAAGAAACAGGAGACAAATTCCAATAAGAAACTTTTCATGAAATACTTCAGCAGTACTCTTCACTGCTGTCAAGGTCCTCAAAACCAAGAGGAGTCCAAGAAACTGTCACAGACAAAAGAAGTCTACAGAATGTGAAGACTAAATGCAATGTGTTATCCTGAATGAGATCCTCGACCAGAAATAAGACATTGGGTAAAAATTAAGAATATCTGAATAAAGTATGAACTTCAGCTAATAATACTGCATTATTATTGTACATTCATTTAAACAAATGTACCATATTAGTATAAGATGTTAACAATGGAAGAAATTGGGTATGAGAAATATGGGAACTCTGTCCTAGCTTTGAAACATTGTTGTAAATCTAAAAATACTCTGAAATAAAAGTTATTTTTAAAAGCATAATTCAACAAAGACAGATTTACCAGAGGTAATAAAGAAGACTCAGAAGCAAAACAACAGGCATGAATTATGGTCATGTCTCTGTCTCAGCCAGAAGCTTCTTCTGGTCTCACTCATACATCTGTGGACTCTGTGAGGAGAGGCAGCTCTGCTGATTTTGGCTGGAATCTATCACATTTTTGGCATTGCCTGGCTATAGGCTGGTCTAGGATGGCCTTATCTGAGACAGTTGGGCTCTGGCCCACCCCTCCTCTTATCTTCTAGCACTGCTGGTCTGGGCTTGTTCACATGGTGTTACATGGGTTAAAAGAGAGAGTGGAAGTACACACGATTCCAAAGGCCTGGAATCACAAAGAAAACATTATCACTTCCTCCACATTCTGTTGGACAAAGCAAGTCACCAAATTAGACTAGACACAAGTAGAGTGGGGTGTGTCAGGGGTTGGAGGGAAGCAGAGTAAGTGAAAAGAGATTCCATTTCCTATAGGAAAGAGTTCCAAAGTCATATTGCAAAGGCATGAAGCATTGGAGACATTTTTGCAAACAAACTACCACACTATTTTAAGATGACCCAGAATAGGTCAGATTATCCTTTTATGACAATTCTTGATATGCTTTTATTTCTAGGCCATAATTTCTGCCTTGCATTCATACATGTATCAACAAATATTTATGAGTGCCTTAAATGTGTTAGGGTCTTTCACCTATCTTCTTAGAACTTACAATTTTATGTTATAATCAAAAGTGAAATACTAGATTCCTTTATTTTGGGACATTATTTTTGAACTCACATGGCTAGGAAATAAGCCACAATTTATTTATTTTTTTGTCAATGTCCCTTGAACCATACTAGATATTCTGGTATAAATTCTAACTAGTCTTTCCTTAGGGATAAATATAGAAGAACTTTAGTTACTAACCAACTGACATATGTAACTGTGGGGGCAGAAAACTTTCAACTTCCTCCTCTTAGGGTTCCAGCAGAGCCTAAGAATTAAATTGACATAGATAGATAGAAGCATGCAAATTTATTTAACAAGTTTTATGTGTCATGGGGACCCTCATAAAGAAATAAAGACCTCCCCAAAGCAATTAGAGTATATTACTTATATACCAGATTGAACAAAGAATAGTAAACTGTGAAAATGTGGCTAAACTATGTGGGGGACAGGTAAAGAGGAGTTATTCTAATAAGGTCTGTATAGTATTCTCTCAGTCCCAGCTTCTCATTCTTGAAGACAAACATCTTGTCTTTTCTTCGGGTACAGGAAGAGTGTCTTACACAGGAGTTACATCTTTTGCTCTTAGGAACAGCATGAAGGCCAAAGTCATCTTTTATCACCAGCTGCTATACAAGCATCTTTAACTTAATAAGTCTATATGCCAGAATAAGGTATTTCAGCCTCTTCATAACATTTGAGCAGCAATACTCAAAGTGTGGACAGACTGTGGACCAGAAGCTTTAGTATTACTTGGGGGCTTGTTAGAAAGGTTAGAATATCAGACCCTAAACCAGTCCTGCTGAATCAGAATCCCTGTGGGTGGAACCCAGGAATTTGCATGTTTTCTAGTTCTGCAGGTAAAGTTGATGAGTAAAAGTTTGTAAACCACTGGTTTATGATCCAGTTTTTCAATGCTTTTTCATCATTAAGAATAAAAGGAGGCAAGCTGGGTGCGGTGGCTCACACGTGTAATCCCAGCACTTTGGGAGGCCAAGGAGGATGGATCACCTGAGGTCAGAAGTTGAAGACCAGCCTGGTCAACATGGTGAAATGTCATCTCTACTAAATATATAGAAATTAGCCAGGCGTGGTGGCAGGCGCCTGTAATCCCAGCTACTCGGGAGGCTGAGGCAGGAGAATTGCTTGAAGCTGGGAGGTGGAGGTTGCAGTGAGCCAAGATCACACCACTGCACTCCAGCCTGGGCAACAGAGCAAGACTCCATCTCAAAAAAAAAAAAAAAAAGAATAAAAGGAGTTGGGTATTTCTGTATCACCATTAAGTGAAGTAGTGACTGTAATGCAAAAATATAACTTTATACCAAAGTTACATTTTTGAATTAAAATATTTATTCTTATTCTACTGTATTCCGAACATGAGGCTTTGGATTTATTTATTTCTGCCTTACCCCAATCCAGAACATACCATTCTTTGTTCTGGATATTAGGCAATGGCTTTTGAGCAGAAGAAATAAAGATTGACTTTGACCTTGATATAACACAAAAGTATAAAATTCACCATGGATACTTCTTTTCATGTTATTAATGTTACTCCTTTTAGCTGATTTCTTAGGTTCTTTTATTAATTCTTTGTATTGAAAGATATAATAATATGGGATTTCATTACCTCAAGCTTTTTCATTTTTGCCCTGATATTCATTCTGTCTCATTGCATTCAGTCAACCTCATTTTTCCCTCTATCAGCTCTCAACTTTTTGGACTCAGTGTTTGTCCATCTTCACACTTTCCATCTTTCTTTTATCTTTAAACAAACAACTCATTTTAACTGCCTGTGTCTTGATTCTTTTCCTTTTGTTTCATGGATGTCACTTTCCTCTCTCTCTCTCTCTCTCTCTCTCTGTCTCTCTCTCTATCAAATCTGACTGCAAAAGTCCTCAAATTTCATGCCCTTGAGATTGTGGGTGAGCTGACTGTTCAGGAGAATTAAGACAATCTTATTCCAGGTAGTAATTTGGGAATCCAGTCTGCCTGCACCTTTGTCTTTGCCATTTCGTCATCCATCATGTAGGAAAAGAGGAGAGAGAGCCAGAATGTCTCTCAGTGGATTTTACTGTTTGCATTGAACAATGTCTAGGGTTGTCCCGTGACCCCTGCCTCCGGGCTTCACAATTCTTCCCCCTTGAGTGTGGGAGAGCCGGGGACTTGCTTCTAACCATTAGAACACGGCGAAGGTGAGGAAATGTACGTTGTTTTGTGTCATTACATTTCATAAGATGTTGAAACTGCCTTGCTAGAAGAGTCTCTGGCTTAGAAGAGGTAAGCTCCCATATCACAAGCTACATATGGAGAGAATTGTACAGCAAGTTGCTGAGGGAGCCTCTGGCTGACAGCCAGCAAGAAACTGAGGCTCACAGTCTGGCAACTGGCAAGGAACTGAATGCTGCCAACAACCATGTGAACTTGGAGGAAGATCTTGTCTGGGCTTTTCAAGCTAGCACGCTGATTACAGCCCTGTGACTCTGAAGTGGAGGATCCAGTTAAGCTATGGCCAGTATCCTGAACCCCAGAAACTGTGTGGTGATACACGCGTATTGTTTTCAGCTGCTATATTTATGGTAATTTGCTGTATAACAATAAATAATCCACGCCCTTAGCCCAGAAGTGCCATGCATCACTATTATTCACATTTCGCTGGCTAGAACTAGACATATGGCCAATTCTTTGCAAGGGAAGTTGGTAGAACAGTATTTCTTGTACCCAGGAAAGAGAGAACTGCATATAGGTGGGCACTAGCAGTATCTACCACATATAAATAATACTGCTTTTTTAACATTCATGTTCTACTGGTGAGATGGAAAATGAATACATTATTAGTGGAGATGACTATAAAGTAATAAAAAGTGGAATTACATTTGCTATTGACTTTAAAGTTAACTATGTTTATTTTTTACCAGTCTTTATACACTAGAATGTGAAGTCTATGTAACTCAGTTTGATATTGCACTTCTATTATCCTTTATTAATTATAGACCCTCACTTAAATAGGTGCCTGTGTGAACACATAGTATTATGATTTCATTACATGGGTTACTATAATCTAAGAACTTGTACTATAAAAAACTTTTCAATCTCAGGAGTATGATAGAGATGTTTTATCACGACCATTGTAAAAGACATAAAAATCCAATATCAGATGAGAAAAGAACTATGAGTCGTTAGATAGTCATGATGTCTTTACTTTTTCATAGCCTTGGTGGTGTATATCAGTCTATGACTTATCAGGCCTTTCTAGTTTAGGAGACTGCCTTAGGGATGGGTCAGATGTTTAGTGGATTTGAAGACAGGGCTGCCAATGGTAATGAAGAATGTGATTCAATAAACATTTACTGCTTTCTTAACATTCATGTTTTACTGGTGAGATGGGAAATGAATACAAAATCAATAATAATAACAGCAAAACTTAACTTACGAAACTGGAGCTGCTCATATAGGGAGAAAAGTAAAAGAACAATGTCATTCTTTGCTAATCTAGAAATAAAATACTATAATTCTCTTGTCTCTGAATTTTGGCAGTCTGTTTCCTTCTGAATAAAGATTTATTAGCAGTGAGACTTTTGCTATGGAGACCTCTTTATGCTTATAAAACATTCCACTGTGGTTTTTCAAGTAAGATAGGGAGTTGCTTCTTAGGAAATCAGAAATTGGCATTATCTAAAGAAATGAAAAACATCACAGAAATTTTTGACATCTGCATTTCTGAGACTATGGGAAATGCCACAACAGAGTCAAAGTGGGCGGTGTTCTGAGGATTCTGTGTCACATGGTAGCTCCAAAGGCTATCCCTTCACCAACTAAAAGTTATCCACCATCCCACAAACCTCAAGAATGTCCTGACATACATCACGTATCTAAAATTTTCCCTAATTTTTTATTAATTTATTTTTCAAAATTTAACAAAACTCTTTCTGAAATTGACTAAAATTTATATGAAGTTGACATGCCAAACTCATAACCACACTGTGTATATTTACAACTTGGACCTTAGGTTTGCCCATGTGGAAAACCAGGGAGACCTCGATCTCTTTCTTGGAAGATCTGAGGGGACTGCTAAGTATTTCAAAGTGCTTTATTGTCACTCAAGTGAACTGCAGCATAGCCATCCCCTCTACAACAAGACCTGAAGTCAATACTGCCTACAGGTGAAACCAACTAGCCCCGTGTTAGAGGAGGAAATGTCATGATGAGATGATGTCTCCGAGCCTATGCAGTTCACCTGCCAAGGAAAAGCACAAGGTGCTATGCATTCTTCTCTTTAGGATTTAGGATTATCATTTATGTGCTGTCACACAGCGAAACCTTATCTGTGTGTATGTGAAAGCTGGTTGGCATTGTTTTCTATTCAGTTTTTTGGATGGCTAACTTGATTGTTTTTACTGTGCCGCTGGAATGCCTCTGTATCTTTCTGCCTCTTTGCCTATCTTTTCTAAAATTAAAGTGATGAATCCTTTAGCCAAAAAAAACAAAAAACAAAAACTTTCAGATGAGAGTCACAATTTTAAACACTATAAACTAAATGGAGAATTGGAGTGTATAGAGTCAATGTATTTGACCTCTTACTTTTTAAATGTTTAATCATATTTAATTTTAACTACATAAGTAGTAAATGCTGATGCTGAGCCACAATGCCACACTCTCACTATATTCAAATTTAAAGTTTTATGCTTCTGGAGCCCTATTTAATAAATCTTTTGCATAACAAATGATCATAAAGATCATTTGGGCATATAGTATCTTCTGGAAACTTCATTAATTTATCTTTTATATTTAGATCTATAATCCACCTGTAATTGTGAATCTTATATGATGTCTTGAATCTTCTGGTGTCACCTTTGCTATAATAAGTGACTATCTTTCTGAACATTTTGTTCTATTCAAGTAAAATACTTATTTGTTCTCGTGCCAATATGACACTGTTTTACTGTTTCACTATTTATAGCTTTATTATATGTCTTGATAGCTAATAGTGTAAATCCTCCAGGTTTCTTCTTCTTGTGAAAGATTGCGGCCGGGCGCGGTGGCTCACGCTTGTAATCCCAGCACTTTGGGAGGCCGAGGCGGGCGGATCACGAGGTCAAGAGATCGAGACCACGGTGAAACCCCGTCTCTACTAAAAAAAAATACAAAAAATTAGCCGGGCGTGGTGGCGGGCGCCTGTAGTCCCAGCTACTCGGAGAGGCTGAGGCAGGAGAATGGCGTGAACCCAGGAGGCGGAGGTTGCAGTGAGCCGAGATTGTGCCACTGCACTCCAGCCTGGGGGACAGAGCGAGACTCCGTCTCAAAAAAAAAAAAAAAAAAAAAAAAAATTGCTGTGGGTATTTTTGGTTTATAGTCAATTTAATTTGTGGCTTATAGTTGATTTAATTACTTGTCTTCCTTCTTTTGTAGTAGTACTATACAGCTATATATTTACCATAGCCAGATGCCTGCCAGGTATATTCTCCTTGACCTTGGCTTGACTGTTGACTTGATTTTGTTGATAGAACATTGGCAGATACGAGATGAGCAAAGGCTTCAGACATGCTTGTTTAGTTGGCTTCTTTCTCTTGTGTTCCTGACATTGCCATGAGAAGGGTATATGCTGGGTAACCAGGGCTCCAAATGAGCCAGGTTGATTCAAGCTGCCCCAGCTGACTTGCAAACCTGAAACTAAGGCAGAATCATCTCAGCCAACCTTCAGACCTTCCAGTAGGAGAGCAAATGCATGCTCATTGTTAAAAATATGTTTACTCTTAGCTTTGTTTATTTTTTAATAAATTTTATTTCAAAATAGTTTCAGATTTACAGAAAATAAAAATGGATCTAGAAACATTTATAGAGAGTTCCTAAATACGCGGTTTCCACTGTTACTAATACCTTACATGACTATGGTAGACACTGGAGTGAGACCTAAAAACACCAAAGAATCTCCTACTTGAAACAAAGAGATATGATCTGTAATTAAGGCTTTTTGATTTTCCACCCCAGTTTTCTTTATTTTCTCTGCTAAATACATTTTCACCACTTTTGAATTGTTTGGATTTTGTTTTAATTTTAGAATAGTTTTAGATTTACAAAGTTAGCGTCCCCATGTACTCCATACTCAGGTTCTCCTATTATTAATATTTTATGTTAATATGATACACTTTTTATGACTAATGAGCCAATAATGATACAATATTATTAACCAAAGTCTCTATTTTATTTAGATTTCCTTAATTCTTATCTGGTGTCTTATTTATATTTCTGGATCCCATCCAGAATACCACTTTACATTTAGTCTTCATGTCTCCTTGGCTGCTTTTGGCTGTGAGAATTTTTCAAACTTTCCTTCTTTTTGATCATCTTGACCATTTTGAGCAGTAGTGCTGAGGCATTGAGTAGTACTGCTGAGGTAGAACATCTATTATAAGAGTTTCTATGATGTTTTCCTAATGATTAAACTGGGGTTATGGGTTTTGGGGAGGATGAAAATAGAGAAATAAAGTCCCCTTCTCATTACATCGTATCAAAAGTATTGGTAAATGAAAGTTATAGGAGGCCATTGTTTTGGACTAAGCTCCTGTAGTAGGCTCCAAGAAATCAGACTAAAATCAAAACGGAGTCACCTATGCTAAAGTTCCATGTCATTAAACTGAAACTAAGCTATCTGATATTCCCAGAAATCAGGAGAAAGAGATGATTACCAATTATTCAATAAGTCAATTTCTTTTTTCTTTTTTCTTTTTTGACACGGAGACTCTCTCTGTCGCCCAGGCTGGAGTGCAGTGGCGTGATCTCAGCTCACTGCAACCTCCACCTCTCGGGTTCAAGTGATTCTCCTGCCTCAGCCTCCCGAGTAGCTGGGACTACAGGCGTGTGCCCCCACGCCTGGCTAATTTTTTGTATTTTTTTAAGCAGAGACGGGTTTTCGCCATGTTAGCCAGGATGGTCTCGATCTCCTGACCTCATGATCCACCCACCCCGGCCTCCCAAAGTGCTGGGATTACAGGCGTGAGTCACCGCACCCGGCCAGTAAGTCAATTTCAAACTTCAATTGGCATGATAATGAAGTTCCTTCTGTTTTAATCCTTAAAACACAAGGTAACCTGAAGTAACCCGATGCTAACCAATCAGTTATTTTTTACTGTTTTGTTTCCCTGTTCCTGACTTCCAAGGAAAGTAACTTCTAAATGAGCAATGTGATTTTTGTTCTTTGTTTCTGCTTTTTTCAGCCTTTACTGTCTGTAAAACCAACACCCTCTGCTCAGCTTCTTGGAATATTTCCTCTCTTTTATAGAATGAAATGCTGCCTGATTCTGGAATTGAAATAAAGATAATTGAGATCTTTAAGCCAAATATGTTCTGATTTTGTCTTTTGACATATATTATCAACCTGAGTTATCAGTGTAGATGTTAACCTTGATGACCTGCCTGTGGCAATGTTTATCAGGTGTCTCTGACATAGGAGTTAAAAAGAAATTATTCAGGCAGATAGTGACGGTAAAGAAGTCCTCAGTAAGGTTTTCCTTTTTTAATGAAAAGCAGCCCCCAAATCTTCTTCTTTTCTAACAAAGAGCTGCAGACACAAAAAGGCAAGCTAGAAGCTTGTACTGGTGAATGCTGGCAGCTGTGCCAATAAGGAAAGGATACCTGGGGTTAGGAGTATTCAAAATGGCGGCTCCACCTTCCCTTTTCCTTGCCAACCACATGTGCAGTCAGGATCAAATAACATGGCCCCAGGCCACGCAAAGACTCCATTTGCATAACAAGATTCCGGTAGGGCAACCAGTTTCCTCATGCGTTATGTAAATGTCATACCTGGTCCAACCAATCTTTGGATCCTATGTAAATCAGACACCACCTCCTTAAGCCTGTCTATAAAACCCAGTGCATTCCACTGCTAGACGGAAGTCCCATTGGGATGCCCCTGTCGCTTAGCAGCAGAAAAAGCTGCTCTCTTTTCGCTTTCTTTTTTCTATTAATCCTTCGCTCCTAAACCCACTTCTTGTGTGCGCATCTTCAATTCCTTTGGTATGAGACAATGAACCCTGGGTCTTTACCCTAGACAATGATGCTACTTCATTTCCATTACAAAGTTACTCTTTATTTCTCTCTAAACTCTTCAGAAGAAAGTCACTATGCACAGCTGATGCTTAAGGACTGGTAGTTATACTTCTCCCTAAAGACAGAGAGTAACTACACACATAAATTAATTTTTTTCTGTACAAATTTGTCTATTTTCCCCAATTTATTTACTTATTCAATCATTTATATCAGTATGGACTCATGGTCATTTATTTTATATTTTGGGTTGTAATACAACACTATGTCATGTATTATGTTCCAGCTTTTTCCAGCTTTGGCAACTGAGAGCTCTTTGAGTTAGCTCCTGGGTCCTGGGACAGAGACTTACCATTGTGGATTTTTTTTTTTTTTTTTTTTGAGCACTTTCTCAGTTTATAGTACAGTAAAAATGCAGTTTTCATTACCACTAGGTACCATTACTTCTAGACCTCTTAAGCTGACAAAGCCTGAAAAACATGTGTGTACACTAATCTGTGTACTTACAAATATCCATAAATATTTCTATATGTAACCATCTTTATTTATATTAAGGTAAGTATGAGATCGTGCCAATGTCTCCAACTCTACCCAATACCACATGGATCATTCCAGACTTCTCCCCTGCCTATCAGTAGCATTCTACTCCCAACAGTCAGAAAAATGTCCCCCACCACCTGACATTCATGTACCTAATTTTTTAATTTCAATATACAGGTATAGTGGCTATTTAAAAACTGTTAACAGTACCCCCATTAGATGCACATTTATCAACTGAGGTACAGTGCTTATATAGAGTGTCTTTTGGTTTTAGTCTCACAGATCCTAATCATTTCCAATCTTAGCTCAGTATCTCTTCTTCACTTCCCTTTAGTGATGTTGTTTTACATATTTGTAGTACAGTTAGATTCTTCTGTCACATTCTGTATTCTGTTTCTGGGGTTTCCTGGCCTCCTAAATAATTTTTTAAGCTAATATGCAGTAAGTTTCACTTTTTGTGCTATAGAGTTCTATAGGTTTTTTGACGAATGGATAGATTCATGTATTCACCAGTACAGAATGATACAAAATACTTTCGCTGCCCTAAAATTTCCCCCATATCTCCTCCCCTATTTCATTTATTCAACTCTCCCCCTGCCTCTGAAAGCCCTGGATCTGTTGACCGTCTCTATCGTTTTGCCTTCTTTAGAATGCCAAAGAAATGGAATCATATACCATAGAAACTTTTCAGACCAGCTTAATCACTGAACAACATGCATTTAAGATTCATTCATGTCTTTTTGTGGCTCAGTCCTTTTTATCACTGAATAAAATTCTATTGAATGGATGTTATTCACAATTTGTTTATCCACTACCCTGTTGGATGACATTTTGGTTGCTTTCAGTTTTTGATGATTATGAATAAAGCTGCTATAAATATTCCTGTCCAGATTTTTTAAGGGTTTAGTGTTCAAAGCAGTCAGTTAAATACCTAGAAGTGTCACTGCTGGATCCTATGGTAAGGCTATGGCTAGCTTAGTAAGAAATTGCCAACTGCCTTCTGAAGTGACTACATCAATAATGAATGATAGTTCCTGTTGCTCTACATCCTCATCAGCATTTGATATTGTCAGTGTTTTGGATTTTGGCCATTTCATTCATCATGTGTATAGTTGTATCTAATGTTGGTTTAATTTACAAATCCCTAATGACAAATGATGTTAAAATATAATTTAAATATATTTGTGTGTGTGTGTGTATATATATGTATCCCCTGTGGAATAGGACAAGTTTCATATATGTGTGTGCATGTGTGTATATATATATACACACACATATAACATGTATATATACACATGCACATATATGTATACACACACATTACATATATATAAATCTTGCCATATTACACAGAATATTTCCTTTCTTATTATTTCATTTTATCATCTCAAGTCAAAGAAGCAAGCAAAGTAGCCTTTAAGTCCATTCTTCTTTCTCCAGTGATTACTAAATCATGCTTTCGTTTCTTCAATTATTTTATCCTGGCCCTTCAAGATACATTAATTTCTTTAATATCACAACCTAATTCCACCAGCCTTAACAAGAATATTCAAAATAGCTTTATGTCAGTGCAGTAGCACAGAGAGCCAACTATTTACTTACCACAGGGGAAAATCTGACAAATGTGCATATTTTAGGTCCATTTTGTGGTCGTACTTCTGTAACAGCCAAACCAAAATCTAGATAAAGAGGGAAAAAAAAGAATGCTGAAATGGCTAACTCCCATTGTTTCATTATGTGTATTTCAGCATAGTAATCCCTTGTACTGACATAAAAATGGCTACTATGTACACATGAATTGGAAAGAATTCTTGGTAATTTAATGCTATAAATATGGATGTGAGAAAATTACTTTGATGAAAAATACACAGTGTAAAACTTGGAGGGATTATCCAGCTGGAGAAATAAAAGGGAAGAAAATCCCAATTCTCCAGAATGGAACATTAGAAGGAAAGTTCCTGTTGGAAGCTCCGTGGGTCTCAGTGAAAAATGACCAAGAGAATTAACAATGGTCCTTCCCTTTTGCTTGGGCCCTTCATAGGAGACAGCTGTGACGTCCAAGGGAAAGCAACTATGTCAAATGCGACAGAAGCAGGACTATCAGCTACTGACCAGGAGGCTGACTCTGCATCTGCTGCCCTACCAAAGAGGCTCTTGTGGCGGCACAACTTGCACAGCCACAATTCAAAGGAGATTTTCTTGAGAAGCAACACAGAACAGAGAACAGTACTGGATGGAAAGCTAAAAGACCAGGTTCCTAGTTCTGGCTCATTCACAAACTCCTATGTGATTCTGGACAAGTTATTCAACTTCCCTCTGCATCTTTCACCTTTGTCTGTAAAATTAGAACAGGAATGACAATGAGTTTTTCATAGGATGCTGATATCTTGTGCTTCAGTATAGAGAGAGGAAGAGGTGGTGTGGGCACCTTGCTTTTGCTATGCCTATAGACCTGATGGTTAAGATGCATTCCTGGTTCTGTGACTGACCATCCTCTCTGAAAAGCAGCCTGTTCATTGTTTTTAATATTACAAATACTCAAGCAAACTGGAAAGGCCAACATTTCTCCCAATATTCCCTAAAAAAGATCAAAGAAAAGTAAGAATAATGCACATTAAGCCTTTTCTGTGCTGATGGATCACACAAGGAGAAGAAAGTCAAAATAATCCATTTCCATCAGCCTTCTGTAGTCTCCCTTGCCCTTACACCATTTGTTTAAAAATTACACTGACCTACCATGAAGAGCTGCTTTAGAAATCAGGGACTACCGTCCACCTGAGCTCCCTCCCTGGAGGAAAGGCCAGAACACTGGATTTGCTCCTCCACATTTCCGCCTAGAGCAGATTGTATGTGTTTTAAAAGTGATGAGTTGTGATGGGGCCACTGCTTTGATATGGTCCTTGGTGGCCCTTGTGTCAAACAGTAGCCTTGAACACCACTCCAGGGAGAAGAAGGAGCAGAGAGGTCAATACATGGTAATGTCGAGGGTAATGTGTCAGCTCATAAGTCTTCAGAATCTCCTGCCATGAAAAACAGCTGCAGCTTGCAAATGTCTGAAGCCTGAGCTTTTTCTGTCTTCTCGTTTTGTCCTTATGTGAAAAACTGTAACTGGATCCACTTCTGCTCAGCCTCAAAGGCAACCCATTTAACAAGTAGGCCCTGGGCCTGCCCGGTATTTGAGAATAAATGCAATGTATCAACACCCTGCAGCATTTCATCTTACAGCAGCTTGGGCTGGCCTCTTTTCAGCCTGGCTTGCTCTGCCTCTGGCATTGGGTGAGCTGCCCTGTCCCCATTAGAGTGTCATTAGTGCCATTAATGAAAATCCGGTTTTACACACTGAAAAGTGATCTGAAGCAGTCCTGAGGAAATGCTATAAAGCCTGCCCCTGCTGTTAGCAGGAGCCTCTGGCACACCTGCAGTTTTGACAGGGCTCTTAAAAGGTTCTCTCTCCTTGAATGGAAGGAGGTGCAGCAAGTATAAATAGTATAATAAATAGTACAATTAGCTTCATTCTGGGGCTGTGAAAGCCCTTCTCTGCATCAGTATAAAGCCTGTGCATTCCATGATGAAACAGTGAAATGTTAGCATTTTGTAGTTTGAGGAAACTGGTCATTAACCCGAAGAACACAAATGGTACGCCAAGCCCAACAGTCTTAAATAATCCTCTGTGGCATTTTCCTGAAGCACAAGTAAAGAAACAAAAGATGTCAATTTAAAATAATCATCTGTTTAGTGATAAACTCAAGCATAAATTAAGGAATCTCTTTTATACTATGCAATATCATGGAAAGAAGGCAGAGCCAATATTTTTTAATCCAAAGACTCAATATGGTATAGTTCAGTGAAGTTAGAAAAGCAAAAAGAAAAAATTCTGTTATTATTTCAGTAAGAAAGATACTCTTATACTGAAATGCAGAACGAAGGCAAGCGACAGCCCCTGAACAATCATATGTACCTGAGAACAAAGTGAAGCTGTGAAATTTCTTTGAACACCATCTCAGCAAAGGTACATAGGACTGTGGCCATGACAATGAGGAAGAAAGTGGGTCCTATGAGTGAGACATTGATAAAACACAACTGAACTGTCTGGGACAGGGTTGTTCTGGTTCCGTACTGCTGCCCTGGGGGATTATGAGTCAGCTCAATGTCTGAGATGGAAAACCAAGGAGCAAAAATGACAAGTCACTGAGATCACAAAAGTGACAAAGGAAGCCAGGATGCAAGAAAGATTCAAGGATTATGGCTGCTGCCAAATTTTGCAGTTCTTTCATCCTAATTTGAAGCCTTAGTATTTTCCTTAGTGTGATTCAAGGTGTCTGTTCCTGTGCCTGCCTCTCTATCAAGTCACTAGTCACGGGTTCTTTTTTAAATGTAATGTTTCAATTTCATTTATTATGTTAAAAAGTTATACAGGTAATCATAACTTATGTGTTGTTTGATATCTAGAAATTTAAATAGTAACACTTACTATCTTTTTGAGTTTTGATTTGACAAGCAGATTTTGAGCTTTATTTTTCTCTTGTGTAATTCATTCACAATGTGAATATCAGTTTATAGGTAGCTTGTGGTGTCCAGATAGGGAATCCTTGCTTGAACAGAGTGTAAACCACGCAAATAAAAATAATAAATCAAAGATAGGAGGTGAATGATTTTTTTCTTACTCAAACATACAATTGTATGAAAAACAAATTTTTTTTCCAAAAAGATACAGTGTGTTTGCTTTTTATGTATATTTAATTTCTATGAATTTTAATAATACAAAATAATTTAAAAGTGTATATTTATTAATTTTATTTTTTAGTTTATTTAAAATTATTTGTTTCATTTAGTTACTTATTTTTTAATTGGGAAATAAAATTATATCTATCTACCTGTGCAATATGATGTTTTGATATGTGCGTACACTGTAAAATGGCTCAATCAAGTTAATTAACATAGGCCTTACTTCACAAACTTGTCATTTTTCATGGTGAGAACACTAAAATCTACTCTCTTAGCAATTAGGAATAATCTTAGGAATAACTTCAAGAGATTTATTGTACAACATAGTGACTATAGTTAATAGCAATATACTGTATTCTTGAAAATTGGTAAAAGAGTAATCCTGGGTTCTTGGGCAAATTATTTAATCTTTCTAAATTTCTGTTGCTTCATTCATGATGGGAATAATAAACTCTACCCATCTCATGGAATTTCCATGATGATTAAGTGATATATCATATCACAACAACAAGTCAGATGTGGCATTTTTTTTTTTTTTTTTTGCCATAGTAATATTAAGTACAGAACTTTCTAATGACAGGTATGCCAGATTGCTGGTAAAAGGGCAAAAGGTTTGATACCTTGAGTGTGTATAAATATAGGGCAAAAATATTAGGATGTGTTAAACACTGTATTGTGGTATTTAGGAATCCTAGTTTTATAATCAGATGTGTGGGAGTTTGAATAAAATTTTGAGCTTTTCTAGCTGAGTATCTATGAACATGATGGTAAACCTATCTAAGCCTTGGGTTCTTGCTCTATAAAATGGGATAATGATAGTATCAGATAAAATCAAGTAAGATGTTATATACATAATTTAAATTTCAGTCCAGTGGCTTGCAGTAGGAAACATACAATAACTTCTTACTATATATTTAATAGAAGTGATATATACATATATACTTTTGAAAGACAGTTGAGTATGGATATAAGCACAGCCTCAGAGATGTATTCAATATTGAAAGAGTATTGAAAAATTAAAAGAACAGAAAAGAACAGTAATAGATTAATAAGGCATCCCTTGAAGAAGGAAAACCAAATAAATTACAGAGAAAGTTGGTTTATTTATTCCTCCTGAAGCGGTAGTTTCAACTCTGTATTTAAAGACCTCTTCCCAGTAGATATGCATTCAGTTATTTCCTGGCTGAATATTTCCAATGATAACAAATTTTTATATCTCAAGTTATCAGATTCTAGTTTTTCAGTAATACTCATTTTAAAATAGATTAATCTCGCATTCTCTCCAAATAAGCCTGCCTCTTACTGTCACTCTTCTGACTGAGTTTTATACCTGTTATAGTTCTGAATCAATCAGAGATCTTTGCCACTGACAGCCCTTCACATTTTTGAAATCATAGGAAAAACATGTTCCTCCCTCTTTAGGAAGTCATAACTTAGCTCATAAAGCAGTGCCTCTGCCCTTTCAAATGTTTGGGAAAGAACAGTGATCCTCTTCAACAGCTCCCTCTCCAAGGGATAAACACATCTAGAGGTTAGTGATGAGGCCTTTTTTCTCTCTCTGTTCTTGAAATTGGGGCTTGATGTAAGGGCGGGAGTGATCCCATTTCAGCTGAAAAGCAAAGGTCAGCTCTGCAAATTCCTTTCCATGGGGGGCCATTACAAGGTCCAGACTTAAAAGGAAACACTAGAAATACGGACTAAGGCTACTAGCAGAACTGGCTACATAATCTGCAGAGCCCCGTGCATGGTTAAATGCAGAGCTCCCTTTTCAAAAATGATGACTAATTTGAAAGTGTTGAGGGAATAGCATTAAACCAAGGGCTGGTCTCTTCTAAGTGTGGGATCCCATGTGGGCCCTGGCCACCAGACAAAGTGTTTTTTCTTCACTTAATTTTATAAGTTGTAGAGTTAGTATTTTTAAATTTCTATCGTCTAATACCCACGGTTTCTTAGTTGGCTGTAAACTCATTGGGCTTAGCAGGGAAAGGTGTGGGTGGTTTGTCAAGCCACATGTAAGAATGTGATTGTCTCTCCAGAATCTTTTTTTTTCTAGGTAAAAAAAGTTTTGACAACTCAATGGAATAAAATAAGCCTTTAACTCAATGGAGTAAAATAAGCCTTTAAATGGTTACTAATACTCTGCGATATGTAAAAAAATACATAACATGTAATGAGATAAAAGTAAAATACAGCATTAAACATTAAGTGATTTAAATTATTTAAAAACCACAGACATGGCTTATAGGAGATAATTACAGAGAAATGATAACAGTTGATACATCTGGGTGATATAATTATGAAGGATTTTTTTCTCTTATAAATGTCTTCGTATGTTAAAAAATTATTAAGTAAACCTGAACGAAGCTGCAAGAACCTTAAACATATAGCCTGAAATTCTCAAAACAATGAGAGAAAATTTCTCAGGATTAAAGAGGTCATACATCATCAGGATAAAAAGATCTATTGAGCAGAATGAATTGTAAAAGATATAGCTATTCACATATTGTGGTTAAATTTCGGAATGACAAAAAGAATGGTCAAAGATCCTAGTGTTTGGAAATTTGGAACAGATATATGCAAGAGTAAGTGGAGGGGAAATAAATGTACTGTCATATTTCACAGTGCTATCATTTGCATGTGAAAATAAAGAAATACACTTTCAGACATGCATTTATTCAGGAGTCTTATCATACCTAGACTTTCTGTAAAATATGCAATAGTAGATATGATCCAGTAGAGAAACAAATGAATCCAGTGTACAAGAAACAATAGTAAGAAAGCCAGAAAATCCTATTGGTATCTCTAAATAACTTGTTAAAATATTTGAGGGTAAAAATCTCAGCTGAAAGACACAGCCCAGCAGCATGGTGGGATCACAAACACACCAGCTCTGGAATCAGCCAGCCAGGAACAAAATTTGGTTTGGGGTGACCTTTGGCATGGTACTTAACCTCTTCCTGCTTCGATTTTCTCATTTGTGAAATAGAAATGAGATATTATTTCTCATTTTAATCATGAATATTAAAGAGGTTAATATAGATTTAATACCCTGGTAGAACATCTAACATATAGTAAACAAAACAAATTTAGTTATTCTATAGATGGTAGTGTACATAGAAGGCTAGAGAGCTGAAATAATATTTTTATTTTATTCGGGGGGATGGATTAACTGTAGTCTTTTGTTTTGTTTTAGAAAATCAGTAGTATATGATTAGGACAATATATCATGATGACATTGATTTATTCCAGAAATTTAAAGTTGGCTTATCCTTCAAAATTCAACTAAGACACTTACAACACTAACAGAAAAAAGAAAAAAATTATCTTAATTAATGGGAGAAAATATTTAAATGAAATTCTATATTCATTCATGATTAAAAAGAAACTATTAGCACAACAGGTAAAGGAGACAACTTTTAAGATCTGATAATAGTATCTACACAAAACCTACAATAAACAGCACACAATGAAAATTGTCATTTGTTCCCTTAAAATTAAAACCTGAGTAAAATAAAGGTGCAGCTATAGACTAGAGGTCCTAGGTAAGACCTAGATAAGAAAAATAAACTCTTTAGAAATTGAATACGCAGGAAGAAAAGTTTTATTACTTGCAGCTAACAAGGTTTTGTACATTAAAAAACCAAAATACTCTGTAGACACATGGGTAGAATTAATACAGTAATGTAACAAGGTCGTTGAATAGAAGGTTAATGTAAAAATCACGTTTACTTCTGGACGTCATCAATAAATACATAGGTAATTCAATTTTGATAAAATAACACTTAAAATATTATCAAAACATCAAATAGCTCCAAATATATCTAATAATACGCATGAAAGACCTCTACACTGAAAACAGTAACATGCTATTGAGAGGAAATTTTGAAAGACCCAAAGAGATTATATGCACGGAATAAAAGACTAAACATTTTAAAATTTCAGTGTTCTCCAAATTGATTTAAAATACAGTGTAATTTAATGCAAAATTTTTATCAGAGTTTTGATTATAAAAATTTATAATCGAAGATCCTTTGGAACTGCAAAAGAACTAGAATGGCCAAACTGGTAGTTATTGTTATTGAATACAAACTAGAGGACTTGTACTATCAGATATTAAGACCAAATATATGGTATACGTATTAAGATATTGTGATATGGACACCAGGTAAATCAATAAATCAACAAAACAAACAAATGGAAAAGAATAAAGAAACCAGAAACTGCTCAACACATATATGGTCATCTGATTTGTGTCAGAGGTAACACTAGTGCAGTGGAGAAAGAATGGTGATTTTAGTATATGGTTTTGTGTCTTTTGTATATTCATATAGAAAAATATATATGAATATATACATATATGTGTTGATTTCTATCTCATACCATACATAACAACAATTCCATAAAGATCGAAGGTCTAAATGTGAAAAGTAAAATATAAAGCTTTTAGAAAGAAAATGAGAAGATAGCTTCATGGCACTGTAGTAAGTAAAGACTTCTTAAACAAGACCCAGAAGGCTATTTATTTTTAAAAATGATGAATTGAATTTCATATATACATATATAATGTGTCAACTAGTTATATATAAAATACATCTAGTTATTTCCATAATATTGCTGCATATTCACTCAAAAATATATGTATATAAGGTATTACATTAATATATTACATATATGTTATTTCCATAATACTGCTGCAGATATGTACATATATTACAAAAATATATGTAAATAATAGTTAAAAATTGGAAATGACCCAAGTGCCTATTGTTTTTTTTGTTTGTTTGTTTGTTTTTTTTGTGATGGAGTCTCGCTCTGTCAGCCAGGCTGGAGTGCAGTGGCGCAATCTCAGCTCACTACAAGCTCCACCTCCTGGGTTCACGTCATTCTCCTGCCTCAGCCTCCTGAGTAGCTGGGACTACAGGCGCCTGCCACCACGTCTGGCTAATTTTTTGTATTTTTAGTAGAGATGGGGTTTCACCGTGTTAGCCGGGATGGTCTCGATCTCCTGACCTCATGATCCGCCCGCCTCGGCCTCCCAAAGTGCTGGGATTACAGGCGTGAGCCACCGCACCCAGCCCCAAGTGCCTATTGATAGTAAGAAGGATATATAGATTGTGGAACATTCACAAAGTTGAGTATTATATAGCTCTGAGACTCCCTGAACTATCTGCAACAGGACTCCATGAGCAATGAAACTCCATGAACCTATATGCAACAACGTGGTAGAATATCAAAAACGTAATGCTGAGAGAAGCCAGAAACAAAAGAATATATGCAGTATGGTTTAATTAATATAAAGTATGAAACAGCCAGGAATAACCTATCTGCTAGAAGTCAGGAAAGTGGATACTCATGCTTGGGTATAAGAACTAGATGGTGGCATGTAGCTTTGCTGCTGGCATGATGATTATACCAGTGAGCTGTAAAATCCATCAAAGTGTACACTAATGATTTTTTTATTGTTCGTCACATATGTTTTATTTCAATTAAAAACTTATGAAAAATTCCTGGGCAAGAAGGCCGAATAGGAACAGCTCACTGAACTAGGTATTGATGGAACACATGGGAATCATGGGAGCTACATGATGAGATTTGGGTGGGGACACAAAGGCAAACCGTATCACATATGCAAGATTTCATCCTTGAGAACACTATATGCACACAGAAAACTGCACTCAGTTGAAATGAGCTATGTAACTGTCCACAAAATGCACACGAGCAGACACCTCAAATATCTACTGGCTACTTCAGCTCACTAGGAGCCACAGCTATACATATCCAGTGTTACAACGTTCTGATTTCAAGTAAGCCTCTCTCCACCCTTCACAGTCACTCACGAGAGTAACTTTTCCAACATCCCCATCCACAGGCAAGCTTCAGGTCTTTTTTAAAGCAGGACACCATAATTATTGTAATATTTAAGTGACAGTAAGTCTGTATTTCTAGACCTTTGGGACCCATTTGACATCTCACCCTGCAAAGGCTTCCAAAATAGCCTAATTCTGGGAGTGCTTTTCTGAGCTCCAGCGGAAGCATGGGAGAACTCTACCCACCTTCCTGCATTTTTGTCTCCTGCATCTTTCAGTTATTCACTCTTTAGGAATGCGCCAAGGTGAAATCCACGTCAAATTCAATATAAGCCTTCAATCCTACCCATTTTTGAAACAGAAGCAGTCTCTGAAGAACGGTCTAGCACAATTTTCAAATTGTTTAGATGTGATTCTTTGTAAAATGAAGGAAGAAGGAAACATGAACTCTAAAATTTTCCAATTTGGGGTCACAGCTGGTCCCACTCTAGTCACTTGGGATTTAGTATTCATATTCAAAATGCTGAGACTTAAAGTTTTTTTTTTTTTTTTGAGCATTTCATTAGCACTGGAGTCACACCCCAATGTACTCTATAAGGTAACAAAAAAAAATAAAAGCAAAAATCTTTATCCCATGTTATTGTTTAGTGAGTCAGTCACACACCACAAAGGCAGTAAATCTCCACAGCTAAAAGGAGCTTAATGGTTGAAACATCCTCAGGGGATATGAGAAGCAGCAAAAGAATAATTGCAAAGAATAACACATGATGCCTGCGATTACTGATGTTTAGTTTCTGAAGATCGCTATAGTATAATATTTGAAAGTGAATTACTGTATTAATCCTCACTAGAAGCTCCAAGGAGGAGTCTTTTCAGTTTTAATACAGACTTACACTATGACCAAAGGTTCCTTTAATCTTTGTTCCCTATCTTTGTCTTTCCGTTAAATGGTCCATCTAAATTTTCCTACCTTCCTAAAGTGGAATGAGGATTATCTATTAAATAGCTGCAAAGCCCTTGGGAAATGTGAATTGTGGCGCTATGGCTGCATGACAGTAGATGGAGCCGCGAAGACATGAGGAATTGGCTGATTCACTGGGGAGAGAGGACAAGTGTCAGTGAGTATAGGAAACCTTCATTCTTTGATCCCAAGGGATCACAGAGTACCCCACGGTCCGTTCATGGGCACTGCACAAAGAAACGAAGAAACCTGCGCGTCCTCTTCATGCTCATAATGGAAACAAACCTCACCTCTTCCCTCACTCTCTTCATGTTCCCCAAGTTATAAAGTTATAAGTAAAATAATAGCAAACACTATCTTTTCTTCCATTTTTATGCAGGCAATTATACCTTTTTTAGCTTTTTATTTTGAAAAAAAATGTAGCAAAAAGTTGCAAAAAATATTATAATAAACTTGACGATACTTGTCACCCATATTCCTCAGTCACTGACATTCTGCGGTTTCCTCTCTAAATATATCTACATCTCTATATCTGTATGCATGTATCTACATATAAATATATTTATGCATTTATACTTGAAATTATTAATACTGATGAAACTTTTGAGACTATGTTTCAGATATTATAACTCTTAATTTTGAATTACTTCACCGTGTATCCTCCAAGAATATGAAAATTTTCTTACATAATCACAAAACAAAATTAAATTGGGGAAATTTAATATTGATGGAATACAATAGTGCCCCCTTATTCTCAAGAGATGCATTCCAAGATCGCCAGTGGGTGCCTGAAAACACACATAGTACTGAACCCTATATAGACTGTCTCCAACTTACTATGGTTCAACTTAAGATTATTTTTGCCTTTAGGATGGTATGAAACCATTCTGTTTTTCGCTTTCAGTACAGTATTGAATAAAGTAATGGGATATTCTAGACTTTATTATAAAACGGGCTTCATGTTAGATGATTTTGCTCAACTGTAGGCTAATGTAAGTGTTCTGGGCATGTTCAAGGTGGGCTAGGCTAAGCTATGATGTTTGGTAGGTTAGGTGTATTAAATGGATTTTCAATTTACAATATATTCAACTTACAATGGGTTTATAAGGATGTAATCCCATTATAAGTGGGGAAACATCTGTATATACTGGTTTTTTTCTATGCACATCTATAATAAAGTTTCATTTATAAGTTAGGCACAGGAAGAGATTAACTGTTATAAAATAGAATGATTATGACAATACACTATAACAAAAGGGTATGAATGTAGTCTCTCTCTCTCTCTCTCAAAATATCTTATTGTACTGTATTCTAGGTAATGGAAACCAAGAAAAGAGAAATCGTGGATAAGCAGGTGCTACCATACAGACAGTTTCTGACCAACAATGGTCTGACTTACAGTTTTTCAACTTTAAGATTAGTTTATCAGGATATAGTCCCATCAAAAGTCAAGGAGCATCTGGATCATGATGGTTCTATTTATGTATTTTTATGATGGGTTTATAGGGGTATTAAATACATTTTTGACTTGTGATGTTTTTGACTTACAATGGTTTTATCAGGATGCAATTTTAATGTAAGTCAGAGTATCTGCTATTATCTAATATACAATACAATCCAAGTCGAATTCTGTCCGTTTTCAAAATAATGTCTTTTGTAGCTATTTTTTTCAGTCTAGGATACAATTCAATCTTATGTATTGCATTTAGTTTTTAATGTTGTTTAGTATTCTTTAATGCGAAGAGTTCCTCAGCTATCTTTGTTGTGTATGTCATTAATATTTGAAAAATATATGAAGATTAATCTATACAAGCATATTCCTGTGTGTTTCTTAACAATTAGATGCAGGTTATATTATTTTGATAGGAATACTATAGAAGCTTGAGACAATACCTATTTCTTTAGTTCATAATAACATGGGTTGGCAATTTGGACTAGGCTCAGCCAGGAGCCTCTGTCCTGTCTGGCCTCACTCATGTTTCTGCCACCATTTGCCCAGGAGGCTGAGATTGACTGATTTAGGATGGCCACAGCTGAGATGGCTTGTATCTTCTCCACATGGTCACTCATCCTCCATAGGCTGGTCTGAGTTTGCTCACACGGCAGCTGGCCAGGGTTTCAAGATAATAAGTGGGAACATGAAAGAGCCTTGAGACCCGGGCTTGGAAGCAGCACAACCTCATTTCCATCACAATGTACTTGTCGTAGCAAATTATAAGACCAAGCTACATTGAAGGGGTGGGAAATTCAACTCCACGTTTTGATGGTGGGAGCTGCAAAGTCATATTTCAAAGCATGTGAATTTAGGGCATGGAGGAGAATTATGGCTATTTATGCAATCGCAGATAGTCATCACCATTCACAGTTTATAGTAGTTTTTAGCAGTGTTCATTATCAAAAGGAAGTCATAGCATATGGCTCGCCATTCCCATCAGCAGCCTCTTTGAATTTGCCATCTGAAAATACCAGGTGTAAAACCCTGCTGGTTGAGAAGGGTTCAGTGTAGACTAACTCTGTTTAAGGGCCAAAAATAGCTTAGTATATTGTTACCAACTTGACTCTGATTTCCTCCATCCATATACATTATTTGTAACTTTGAGTTTAATACATTGTGTCCATTTTATAGACGCAATCTATTGAGAAAGAGTTGGATCTCTCTCTTTTTTTTTTTAGAGGTTGTCCTTGCTCTGTCACCCAGGCTGGAGTGAAGTGGCACGATCTCAGCTCACTGCAAGCTCTGCCTCCCGGGTTCACGCCATTCTCCTGCCTCAGCCTCCCAAGTAGCTGGGACTACAGGCAACCGCCACCACGCCCAACTCATTTTTTGTATTTAGTAGAGATGGGGTTTCACCGTGTTAGCCAGGATGGTCTCGATCTCCTGACCTCACGATCTGCCCTCCTCAGCCTCCCAAAGTGCTGGGATTACAGGCGTGAGCCACCATGCCCTGCTGGATCTATTATTTTAAGTAATCAAGGGTTATATGTCACACTGTGTCTTGTCATATTACACAAAAGGGCTTTGTTGAATCAAGGCAAAAAGAAAGAATGATGGTTTTTCAGACTTTATAAAACACTGTGACAGACATCAGAAAGTAACAGACCCAAGACGCCCAGAGGAAGACTGGGGAAAGCCAGCACTGTTATTTTCACAAAAGTGCAGCATGAAAAAACCAAAACACACTCTTCTGGAGTTTCTCAGGGTCATGCCAGATGCATGATTGAATAGAGATTGTGGAAACTGTACATTCTGGAGAGAAAAGCATTCCAACCTCAGAGCAGAAAGTAAGACCCCAAGCTGGTAGGCCACAGAGCAAACTTAGGGGGTGTAGCCAAGTGGGGACATCTTTGGACAGTCATGACCTGAAGGTGATGGGCTAAGAAGAAAAATGTCAACAGGATTTAACATCTCTGCCTTTGGAGTTTTGATACGGTAGCTATCATCAAAAAGTTCCACAAAACAAAGTGGGAATACTTCTCCAGGATTAAAGAAGTTAAGTTTTGTGTGGAAGCACCCAAAATCGGCATAGTGCAATAACACATAAACGGTGACTGTTTCTCTCCCTAAACAAAAATGGACAGAAGCGATATATCAGATGTATATATAGAGAGAGTTTAAATAAAATTTTGTTAACTTTAGTACGATTTTGGCATGCTTTAGTGAACATACCTCAAGCATCTGCACACTTTTATTTCAGAACGTCATGTGGCTTTAATTTCTTAGCAGGATCTTGAATAATCTTTAGGCTTGAGAACACAGGAAGTAATTTATAATGATATGGCATTTAGATCATGTTCATGCATTTAAGTGCCTTATTTTTATTGGTAAAATCTGTCAATGAAAGAGTAATAGTTGTTGCCTATTTAGACTTTTCAAGAGATTTCCATCTTTTTTGATACACCTTATACTTTATATAATTTTAAATATTCACAAATCTACAATAATCAAGATCTTATTAGTAATAATTAAAACACGACATGGTAAAGGGAGGTCCCTAAGTAATTTGGGGCCCCAGTTTTCTAAATTAAAGCATCTTATGGTTCAAATTTTAAAGAATAAAATTTCCATCCAGGAAAGTAATACTGCCACCGTGGCCAAAGATATTTTTCTTATCTCCATAAAACAACTAATTCAGCTGAAATAAGAGAAAATGATCTTTAGAAAACACCCATTTTATCGTGTTACTGAACTAATTATAACTGTTCAGGAATTCTCAGTAATTTTCACAAGACTCTGACCATTGACCCTCAAGTTCTGCCAAAATTTTTTATACAGGAAAAATAGTGGTAGTAACCTAGTCATTAATCTTATCTCTCTGGATACTTACTTATGTCTCTTTATTTCACTTATTTATTATGGTAAATATCAACTCATTTTTCAGATGAGAAAGCAGTTAAGGGATCACTGAAAGTTAAAAATCATCAATGATACAGGGAAAAATGGGTTAGAACATCTTGATTTCTGTCTCAGCGGATTAAAAAAAAAATGCTCCTTTTAAGAAGTGATCTTTCCATATAAGACTTGTGCTTCAGCCACAACAGGAAGCCTCATTTGGGCACTGAATTATACTCTACAAAGACCTGGGCTGGCCCATTAGCACACATTACTTTTGACATTCAACTAATGCAGTGTCAATTTAACTAAACAAGTAAACTTGTTCTGTCGGACATAAAAAACGGAAGCAAATGGAACCGTAAAATACACTTGATGTGACAGTCCCTCCTCATCTACCGTTAGGGTACTTTATTTAGTTGAATAACTGGAGTTGACTGGGTTATCACGCAATTATTTTCTTACTTATTCCTCTTGAGCCCAGCTTAACTGTGGAAGAAGTTCTTCCATTTAACAAATGAGTCTCCATACTAGTCTACATATTACTGTAGACATTGGAATTATAATAATGAATTGGGCTAAATCTCTCCCCAAGAAGTTTAATTCGAAGAGAGAGAAATGTAGGCACCAAATTTTATTATTATGTGGTAAATGAATTAACAGAAGCAGACACAGGGTGTTTTAAGAGACCAGAAGAAAGCAGCTTATCTTAGACTAGGAGGTCAGGAAGGGCTTCAGTTCATTCTTAAAGGTATGTGGGATTGATTCAGGAAGAACAAAGAGAAAAATTCAGACCAGGTAACATGAGAATGTCATGGCATGAGAGTTGGGAGGGGGTAATTATAAGCGGGTTTTTTTAAAGCAGACCATAAGTTCAGGTCAAGAAGTGGTGGGAGATGGAGAAAGAGAGATGATTTTACCTTGTTCCTCGGTACAACTGAAGATGTAGTAATTTTATTTAGAGTCTTTTCAGTTACTCTAACCTGCCTGGGTTGCTACTAATTCTTTTACATTCTTTTCTAATTCCTTTACCAAGGGTTTGTTATAAGCTCTCCAGTGGTACAGGAGCTTTCTGGATCTTTTCTCCTTTTCCACAATGTCCTTTTCTTGCCAGAGGAATTTGGTTTTTTGAGCCTAGCCCAGCCCGGGAGCCTGGCTTTATTCAGGGAAAGCCTTTCTAATGCTATTACCTAAATGTGGCCAAATTGTTCCTATATAACTAACTGTTCCTGCAGTAATGGACATAATTGTTCTCTGCACCCAGCCAGGTGAAACTCCGGCTTTTAATGATAAATTTGTGAAAAAAAAAAAAAAAAAAGTTAAGGTATATACACAGATATTTATCTCGTACCTCCCACCTTCGCCCCACTTCTTCTTCCGCTCTGTTGGTAGCCTCAGAAATTTCAGTGCAAAGATAGTCATTGGAATGTGCTTAATTATTGTGAAAAATTAGAAACGAGAGAATGGTTGAATATATTATAGTAAGTTCATATTTGTAAACTCATGTTTAAAAACTTTCAAACGAAGTTTTCTAATATTGTACAAAGATATGAAAACTTCCTACGATGTATATTTAATTGAATGAATTGAATTGAATTAAATACATGTCTTTGCTTTAATTTTTAATTTTTAAAAATATTGCAACACTTGAGAAAGTTACAGGGAATAATCTAATGAACACTCAGAGAATCTGAAGGATGTGGTCCGTGTTGAGTCTGTGACTTGGCCAAGAATTTTGGAAGCATCGCCTTAGAATCCAGGACTCCTTATTTCAAACCTAAGTTTGCCTTCTACACTGTTTCCTCCCTTTCCATGATAAACATTTTATCAGACTATCTCTTTTCCTTACTTCTCTTAGAGCAGCTAGAGGTAGAAGAGGAAATTGCTTCAAACTCCCCCTCTGGTCATAAATTATATCTCCCACATTTTATGGCAGGACAATTGTTTCAAGTTTTCTTCTATTCTTAAGCCAAAGTTGCAATATGTTTCAGAGATTTACCAGAATTTAGATTTTAATATAGAATAAGTGAATATATAAGTAAATCAACACATAAATAATATTTCAGATTTTTGTAAAATGTCACTAGGTCTATAATACAGTGACATCAATCAAAATAAAACAAAAGTCAGTTTAAGAATGTTCTTCATTGTCCTCACCTTCAAAAAGCATGGGTGTGCTAATGTAATTAATTGAAATTATAGGTTTAATAACTGCAGTGAGTTTTTTGCCATTCAACATTGAAGCCAATAACAATTTAATTTGGCTTTATATTGAAGATCAACACATTCTTGGACCATTTTCCTAAGAATAGCTTCTATGGGCTATAAATTTTGGAACCTAACAAGTGACTTTTAGTCCTGGAAATTCACTGGTGGATAAGAGAGACCTGTCACAGAAGGTAGCTGGAGTTGGGATCTTGATTTTCTTTGAACGGAGGTGGATAGAAGCACACAGGCTAAGTGTTCTTTATTTAAAGAAATTGCTTCTGCTGGCAGTGTCCAATCTTAGCACCATATCAGGTCACTCTTAGCTGGGGGCCAGTTCATTCCTCCCTCAGTACTTCCCCTGTTCTAAAATTGTTTCCTCAAATGACCCTGGTCCTCAGCACTCACTGACTCTCTGAAGTTGAGGACTGGAAGAAATGACAATCATCCAACCAAAGCGTCTCAATGTATTTCTAGTTGAGCCTTTAATAAACATGCATGACATCCCACTTTGCTATCTTAAAACTCTGCCAGGGTACCCTACCCTTGTCAGAAAAGTAAGTTCTTCTGACCACTAACATTCAGAAATTTTTTTCTATCTACATGTTTTTTTTCCTACCTCATCTCAGAAATTCTGATATGCATATCTCCCTCCCAAATGGTATGCTATTATTATTAATTGAGAGTCATTAATTTAATCTAATCATCCAACTTTACAGGTAAAAAGTTTGTAATTTCCACAAGATTAAAGAACTCATGAAAGGTACAGAGTGAAACCTGAGTTTTCTTATTCCCAAACTGGACCTCTAGAATAGAGCCGTGTTGAGAATTCAGGCCTCAATGCTTCCTGTTCAGTTTCTCCATGCCATTGCTTCCTGTTCAGTTTCTCCACGCTGTCCTTGAATATTGCCTCCAACTTTTATATCCTAACCACCCCAGAACTGCCATCCCACCACCAAGACCTTACAATAGTGACTGCAGAAGCCAATCAAGTTTCTGTAACGAGTTTCCAGACTAGGACACAGTAACAGAGCGTGCAGCTCACCAGTGGTTAAATCCTGTCGTGGTAAGTATCCATTTACTGAATACCTTTCATGTTTTAGGCCAGTGCCTGGAAATATAGATAGAAATAAAATACATAGTTCCCGGAAATAAAGACAGATATAAAAGCTAGCAGTTAAAAGTATTATTTGCAAAAGATTTCCCAACCTTTGCCAATTCTTTTTTCATATGATGACACAGAAAGTAAAGCCATTGTTTTCTTCTTCTGTGTTCCTAATTTCTGTAACGCGGGTGAAAGCAGCAACATGTAACAGGTTAAGCAGTAAATTAGTTGTTCTAGCTAATTCTCAGCTTTGGCATGTCTCCTCATTCATAAAATGAGAGAGTTGAGGCAATTAATCACAAAGATCCTTATCAACTGTAACATTCTATGATGTTCTTTAATCCAAATTCTTATTGACTTGATGGAAATGCTTATCATTTTCCCATAATGTACCCCTGTTAACCAATGGGTCATTATAAAATGACTCATGAAACTACAGACTTGTTTGTATTGAGGGTCAATTTATAACACCCACACATAGTAAATTTCTCACTATAATGCAAAAGACATGTAGCATATGTATGAAATAAGTGATACTAGCTATTTCTAGGGATGACTCTACCCTATCCTGACACTTTTAAAGCACGTGTTTCCATTATTTAGCCAAAGATTACCAGGGAAATTTCTCATGGTCAAGCCTATTCTACAGATAAAGAAAGTGGTAGACTTCTGTCCAAAGTCCTAAGAGCCCAGCTCGCACATCTCTCTGCCTAATAACATAGTCTCCCATTGCCTCCAAACAAGTCAGCTAACTATCACTAACCAAGATGGCACATCTAATGATGACTACAGTCCATATAATAAACCAGACTTCCTTTTCAAAATAAGCATTTCATCTCATATGAATAAACTTACTAGGATTGAATGAAGGGAAATAAACTTGGCATCCATTTAAAATGGAAAATATGGTCACCAACTGTGATAGGCAACCTCTATGATAGCCATCAATGATCCCTCGCACCTCCTGGCATCCATGCCCATGTGTAATCCCCTCTCCTTAAGCACAGACTGGATTTCTTTACTCACTTCTAATGAAGGGAATACAGTACAAATGATGAATTGTACTTCTGAGATTAGGTTACAAAAAGAATGTGGCTTCTGCCACATAAAGGCCTGCGTTCTCCCTCCCTATCTCTGAGTTTCTGTCTCTGTCTCTCTATATCTCTGTCTCTCTCTCTATCTCTGTGTGTGTGTGTGTGTGTGTGTGTGTCAGAGGGAGGGTCTTGGAATACCTGTTCTGGGAGAAGCAAACTGTCATTTTGTGAGTGGCCTATTGATAGGCCAATGTGTCAAGCAGCTGATAACTCCAGCAACAGCTAACAAGGCCCCCAAGCCTGCCAACAGCCATGTGAGTGATCTTGGAAGCAGATCGTCCCCCAGTCGAGCCTTCCGATCACTGCATCCCCAGAGAGCACCTTGACTACAGCATCTTAAGGACTCCAAGCCAGAGGCACCCTGCTAAGCTGCACCTGGATTCCTGGTCCTGTGAGATAATAAACTTTGTTCTTAGCTGCTAATCTGAGGGTAATTTGTTATGCAGCAATACATAACTAAATTCCAACAAAGTAATTTTGACACCCCAAGTGTACTCAGTCTTCCAATCTAAGGGAAACTCATAGTTCATGCTCTCATATTTGGTGTCATTTTTTTCAGCAACAACAGAGCTTTTTGAATGGATCGCAGCTGTCCCAATGTAATTCTCCAAGAGGAAACCCTGGCACCATCTGCCAGCAGGGAATCAGCCAGCCCATTGTTAACGACAATAACAGAAATTCTATCTAAAGTATTTTCACTTCCTCACACTCATGTTCAAGCAGAGCTTCTGAACTTTCCTTTTGGCAAACATGTCTCCTACTGCATCTTTAGTTAAACAATTGCATTTTCTAGCCCTTTGCCCGGGGACATGCCTTGCTATGCCAGCTGCCCAGTGCTCTTCCAAAGTCAGTGCCCACTCAGGGGAAATGCCACACGTTTTCATTTCAGGTTCATGTGGATACCCATTCGAATGCATACCTGTGTTTTAAACTTTCTTGGGGTGAAATAAATTTAGACTTTTACATTTGCCTTGTAAAAGGAGGATAGTCTAAGATATTCGCCTTATTCCTTTAGTTTGTTCCTGGCTTCTAAAGTGGCATCCACGTGCATAAAAATGCAACTTATTTCATCATTTGTCAGCATTTCCAAAACAGAAAAATACCACTTTCCTTGTAAAAGTTGTATTTAAATATGATAAAATTATTTTTCAGGAAGGCAACACCACAAGGACTCAAAAGAGACAAATCTATATGTTCAGAGCATGGTCACTGAATTAGAGCTTTGGAAGAATTAGAAAAAAATTGAAATTTTATCAGGATGAGAAGTGTGCTTTTAACCATCTAAATAGTCTGCTAGACATAAAAGTATATATTGCAGTATCTAATAAGCCATTACACTCACCAATAAGCATTGACGGTCATCTGTTCAGGTTGGGTAGACAGGTACCAAGTGGTAAAAGTGTTTAAGAAGAAGTTCACGTGTGAAAATATGAACACTGAGGGCTCGGACTCAGACAAGTGGGAGAAACAACCTACCTGCACTGAGGATGTAAATTTAATGATGGAGGGAAGGATGACTATTTTGCTTATTCATCTAATTTTACCTAACCTGGACTGATGTTAACTCAATTTTTTTTATATTCTGTATTTCATGTTATTTAAATAAAAATATCATGTTTTCCATTGTCTGCAATCTATTGGTCTGGCCAAAAGTAGACAGCACATTAAAAACATAGCAGAATTAAACTCTATGAGAGCAGAATAATATTATCGCTCCTTGAGTGGTAATCTAATCATAATGGCAGTAATGGTTCCCAAGAATCCAAACAAGACATTATAGGAAAAAATCAAGGCCCATCTCCATAGACACTGACTCATTAATGCAGCTTTCCCAGATGAGGATATGTCTGCATGTTGTGATAGAGTCTTAAGAGAGAATCAGGAACGTATACAAATAAAATTGTATTTGATGAACCTACCATTTCTAAAATTAGAACAAATGTACTTAAATCCTCCAATCGCTCTCCAGAATTATGAGGATGGGCTATAAGAGATCAGTAAATTTTTCTTACCCATTTTGCCTTCTTTGTCAATTTGAAGAGTGATGGTAGGAAGGTGTGTATGGCTAAAGAGAGGCCCACATGGCCATGCCAGCCAGGGTGGCCTTGAGTGAATTTAGTGGGAAAAGAAGTTGTAAGGTCATAGGTAGATCATAATTCCATTTTTCTTATTATCAATGCTATATGTTGGATAGTACAAGTTTCTTGAGTTAGGAAGATTTTATATTCCTCCCTCAAATACACTTTGATTCTAAATAATTAGCTTAAATCAAGTCAGCCTGATAGAGTACTGAATTCTGAATCTGGAGAACAGAGGTTTCTGTCTCAGCCCTGTTCCTTATGGTAGGCTATACTGTGTTTCTACACATCAACATGCAATGTGAAAGGTAAGAATCTTAAATATTTATTTATGTATCTCAAAAGGTTGATGTGAAGATTAATATTGCAAGTGGAAAGTCAGAAGCTATTGATTATATGATTATATTCTTGTTATTACTCCTGCTAAGATATTTGAAACTGATCATTTTCCATAATGCAAAGTAATGACACAATATCACCATAAATGTTTAGGTGAGACCTAAATGAATAACAACAGAACTAGGGTGCGTTGATGCCTCTAGTTCTTACTTTTTTTCAGAGACTCTTAATTTATTTCAAATTGTACACCAGTCTGATTTATATCCAGATAAGCCCATTTCTGTTTGGGGGCTCAGGAAGGCTCTTTGCAACACCCCATTCTCACATGTAACTTCTACTTTTTCTCATTGCCTAATAAAAATCCCAGTAATGGCTTTCATTCCACAGTGCGCACTAGATTTAAAAAACTATTGTCCTCCCCACCCCTGCCAGGTAAGATAATGCAATGTCTTCAATCCACTAGAAGTTAGAAGTGACTGATTGCTGCTGCTTGGCTGAGAGATAGCAATGGTAGCTGGTAGGTGGGGAAAGAACAAGACACCAGGGGTCTAGAGAATCACCCATGTATTAGTCTCTCCTCACACTGCTATAAAGAACTGCCAGAGAGTGGGTAATTTACACAGAAAAGATGTCTAATTGACTCACAGTTCCACATGTCTGGGGAGGCCTCAGGAAACTTAGAATCACGGCAGAAGGGAAAGCAGGCACATCTTACATGGTGGCAGGAGAGAGAACATGTGAAGGAGGAACTGCCAAACACTTATAAAACAATCAGGCCTCATGAGAGCCATTTGCTATTATGAGAACAGCATGGGGGAACTCGCCCCCACGATCCAATCACCTCCCACCAGGTCCTTCCCTTGACATCTGGGGATTACAATTCAAGATGAGACTTGGGTGGGGACAGAGAGCCAAACCATATCAACCCACATGTGAAGAGTGAGGATTCAGTAGGGTTAATGAAAAAGTTGTGGTTATTTTACCTATGAATGTCTCCCTTCAGTAAAATTAGAATTTGACAGCAGATCTTCTCTTAGAACTGTTAATAGCTTTTTATTTTAAGGTCTAAGAGAGAAAAAAAAGAAAAATTCCAATATCTTTTTATTTTAAGGTCTAAGAGAGAAAAAAAGACAAATTCCAAATATGTCATGCTACGGGTTTTTGGATAAAGCAAGTTTGATTCAAAAGGCTAAGTACTAGGAGTCCATTTATGTAGAATTCCAGCAAATACTGAAGGACCATAAAAGCAAATATTAACTTCAGAGAACTAAAATAATTAGAACAGTTTATATATATATATATATATGCATACATATGCTATATTATATACATATGCTACATATATACACATTTGCTCCATATATACACAGATATGCTACATATATGTAGCATATATACCACATGTATATGTATGTAGCATATGTGTATATATACATATATGCTTTCAATATTAATCTTCATATCAACCTTTTGAGACACATAGACAAATATTTAAGTTTTTTTTTTTTTTTGAGACAGAGTCTCGATCTGTCGCCCAGGCTGGAGTGCAGTGGCGTAATCTCGGCTCCCTGCAAGCTCCGCCTCCCGGGTTCACACTATTCTCCTGCCTCTGCCTCCCGAGTAGCTGGGACTACAGGTGCCCACCACTATGCCCGGCTAATTTTTTGTATTTTTAGTAGAGACGGGGTTTCACCGTGTTAGCCAGGATGGTCTCGATCTCCTGACCTCATGATCCGCCCGCCTTGGCCTCCCAAAGGACAAATATTTAAGATTTTTACCTTTCACATTGCATGTTGGTGTTTATGTGTATATATGTAGCATGTGTATATTTATACATCTATATATACATATATAAATATATATTTAAATTGGGTCAGCAGTTAAGAGTCCAGATTCCAGGAGATCAGATGTTCAGTCTGCCCTTGTAAGCGCAGTCCAGTTGGATGCTAGCGTGTAAGATAAACCATCTTCTTTGCCCTGCATAGGGCCCCAGAAGTTTATTGTAGTGGAAAGGACACTGGGGACATGAGATAAATTCTCTCACTAATAGAGGCAAACATTTATAAGTAAGATTGCAACTAATCTTCTCTCGCTCCAGTCTTGCATGATGGAAAACTTTGAGTGAAGATATGAACAAAAACAATGGATTGCATTAATCCTTTTCTACCTGGGAAAAGGATCCACACCTGTCAATTTGGGGTGCTTGCCCAGGAGGGAACTGTGGGAATACAGCCATGGGAGAATTAGAGCTGAGTTGCCAGGCGGGCCAGATAATTCCTTCTTTAACAGCTTGAAGCCCGGGAGTCACATTTCCTACTTACAAAAAGCTTTCCAGGACGTCACCAAATCTGCGGTTTCCCAGGAGGTCTTGGCTTGTCTCACCAACAGCCCATGTCCTTGGAAGACACAAGCTTTTGTTGTTTTGGGGGAAATTTGGGTTGTGAGTGTGCTCAACACACCCCTGGCAGAGCCTGGATGAGAGAAGGAGGCTCATCTTTCAAGTCCTCTGCCACTCCCTTTGAAACAGGGCTGTTTTTAAAGGGCCTCGAGACTTACTTCCTGGCTGTGACTTCAAAGCACAGATGAGTGCTTGATTTAGAGCTCCGGGGCCTCCGTGTCTATTATTATTATTGTAAAATAAGAACAAGTCAGCCACGTGTTTATAAACGTCCCATGACAGCAAACTCACCAGCTAGAGGATGCAACATTAGGCTGTGTCTGCACTGGAGGTAGGGAGGCTTTGCCAAGGGGGGCAAGCCCAAGTAAGGTTGGTTAAATGCCATGAAAAAAAAATGCCCCTGGGGCACAAGGGGCAGCAGCATTTCCTCATTTTTGGTGGGCATTGTGTTCGTTTATTAGGAAATGGTCACTGACAGCAATACTGTTTGCCATGTTGACACATTTTGAGAATGCAGAACAAACTTGTGACTCAGAAGGCTGAGAGAAAGCTGTAAGGAGTTCGGGAAGGAAGCTCAATGTTACTGTTATAATTGAACTAAGGGCTCAGGCCTTTATTAGCCCACCAGGCTATCAGACAGCAGGGTAATGTGTCTGTAAGTCTTTGCCTAAGAATGAGTTCAAGGCCGGGCGCGGTGGCTCACGCTTGTAATCCCAGCACTTTGGGAGGCCGAGGCGGGCGGATCACGAGGTCAGGAGATCAAGACCACGGTGAAACCCCGTCTCTACTAAAAACACACACACAAAAAAAATTAGCCGGGCGTGGTGGCGGGCGCCTGTAGTCCCAGCTACTCAGAGAGGCTAAGGCAGGAGAATGGCGTGAACCCGGGAGGCGGAGCTTTCAGTGAGCTGAGATCGCGCCACTGCACTCCAGCCTGGGTGACAGAGCAAGACTCTGTCTCAAAAAAAAAAAAAAAAAAAAAAGAATGAGTTCAGTGCATTTCCTGAAAGTAAGTGAAAATTGAATTCATTGGTTTATTTTCTGTTTTCTTGGCAGGTGAGATAGAACAGGTAAAAACTCATATTAATATAAACTAATGAGCAAAAAATAAAACAGAAAAGAAAGAAATAGCAATCAAAAGCAACAGAACACAAAGTAAAGAAAATGATAAATACAGAAAAAAATAAACAAAGGGGTGTCTTGGTTCAGGTTCTTTAGAAGCAGGGCTTAAAACAAGAACTCAGGTGTGCGTGATATATTGAGGGAGGACTCTTAGAAGTAGAGAAGAGAGAAACAGGAAGAGGCAGGGGTGTAGACTGAGATGGAATCTAGCCTTAGCCTGATGCGGTGGTAAGCTCTGGAGCATGAACTGAACAACAGAGTTGGTGTTAATTTGAGCTAAGAGGACTGTCCTTTCATACTTCAGTGTTAGTTGAGCTTCCTGGATGGGGGTTAAGGGAGAATAGCCTTCAGGCTCATGGCTCTTGCTGAAGGCAGTTCTCTGAGGAGGGGGCGCCTGTGAGCCGTTAGTAGCCCACTTACAGCAGCAGGCAGATGGGTCTGCAAGCCAGCAAAGAGTATCTACAAGACACCAACAGTATCCACTCCAGGGGCTTATTGGAGTGATAGCCAGAAATCATCCTCCTTGCCAAGAACCACTCTGTATCTCTCACTCCATTATCTATGTGTGGGATAGATTAATGTGGCCTAAAGCAATGGGCTGTGAAACATTGGTCCCTTGGAAGGTTGAATTTTAATGTCCTGAGGAGCTTTTGAAAAATACAGATGCCCAAGCTATGCTCTCAGATATTGTGATTCAGGACAGTTGGAATGAGATTTGGGAATTGCATTTAACAATTCCCATCCCCTATATCCTAGTAAATTCTACTTTTAAATCTATGTCACCAGAGAAGATCTTCCACATGTGAACAAGAAGACAGGCCCAAGGATGCTTGTTGAAGCATTATTTGCCATGATGAAATAAGATAACATTCTGCAGGTTCAACAGTGGGGAAACAGGAAATGAATTGTGATGTGTCATTCCCTAGATCACTGTGTACCAGATAAGTGAACTCACTGATACGTATACAAAACCTGAAGTTGAATGAAAAAAGCAAGATGCAGTGCAATGAAAATAATATGGTATATGTAGACAACATTTTTAAATATAGGCACAAAATACTGTTATGCTTTCATCTCATACACACATACATAAATGTGTTATATGTAATACATATTTATTTGTCAAAATATTTTTTAAAGTTTAAAAGAAAATATAGCAGACTCATCAAGGAGGTGAGAATGAAAATGGAATTTGGGATGAGGTCAAATCGTTTTCAACTATATAATATTGCATTTTTAAAAAAAAAAACAAAAAGGCCTTAAAAAGAGAATATAACAAAATGCTAAGAATTGTCATCTGAAATGCTACTCATGTCACCTGAAATGTGATCTCATCAGAGATAACTAAATATTCTCTCTAAAATACAGACAATTTCTCCATCATCCTCTCTCCTAAACTTGCTTTATTTTTCTTTATGGCATATATATGTGCATATAAGATTGGTGCTATCTATCTGCTATCCATATTTTTCCATCGTTCCCACTAGAGTATCAGCTCCTAGAGGGCTGGAGTTTTGTTTATTTCACTTCTGTTCAGAATTGAGCCTGTCACATAGCCACCTTTCAGTAAATATTTGCTGAACCGTTTGTGTAGCTGAATAAATGATCAATTCTGGTGGAGAACACAAATATAGTTTACATTATTCTCAGGGCATTTCTGTATTTGTTTTTATTTTTTATTTTTTTTGAGACAGAGTCTCACTCTGTCACCTAGGCTGGAATGCAGTGGCGAGATCTTGGCTCACTGCAAGCTCTGCCTCCCAGGTTCAAGCGATTCTTCTGCCTCAGCCTCCTGAGTAGCTGGGACTACAGGCGCCCACCACCATGCCCGGGTAATTTTTTTGTATTTTTAGTAGAGACGAGGTTTCACTGTGTTAGCCGGGATAGTCTCAATCTCCTGACCTCATGATCCGCCCACCTGGGCCTCCCAAAGTGCTGGGATTACAGGCGTGAGCCACCGCGCCCGGCTGCATTTCAGTATTTTTTAAAGTTCTCTTTCACAGCCACTCCAACTTCCTTGAAAAGTTCGTTGGGTAAATTGCCTGTTTTGCAATGATCAGCAGGTTTTAGGAACCGTGGGTCTGTGGCAGATGGACTCCTGCAGACAGCAGCTTTGACCTTAGGTTTAGCCTCAAGATAACCACATTAAGCCAATTGATTAGCAGAGTTTGAATTTCCCTGTTTACACTACCATATAGAAGTAACCAGGTACGTAGCCTGAATTTTTTCTAAAACATAAATGTCAGAGTCAAATAAAATAAAAGTCAATGATGTCTTTGGCCAGCAACAAATGCGGTTAAATTGTTCTTTGTATACTCGAAAACTAAAGGAAAAAATAAACTAAACAGGAGAGGAGAGAAAAAACAAAGTGAAAAAAATGTTGGTTTTCAACCCTTGAAGCTCTAAACCCTTCTCATCAATATGGATCACATGTTTTTTTTTTAAAAAAACTTTTTCTGATCAATTTTTAAATTGTTTTTACTTTTTAAAAAAACAGATAAATCCCAATCAGGGCTTATACTCAAAAATGAGATGAGTTGATACAATTTCAGCCAAAAACAAAGAAACTGCTTGAAATCTCTTCAACTGCATCACAGACAAATGTGTGGTTCCTATTATTATTAATTATTTAATATTGAAAAGTTTAAGAAATACAGCCTGTGTCTTGAGGGCCCCTAAGTAATCAAGCATGCAAGGTAAGGTACTACTAGGAAGTATGCATGTGAGGAACCAATGGGCCAGGGTGTTTTAGCCATGACCTTGTACACATCCAGTCTGGCTTCATAGACACATGCTGCAGAATGGCAAGGAAATAGTTGGAATAGAAAAGGGTTCAGCAAGAGGTCAAATGACACAAGGGAAATAAAGAGCAAGATGAAGATTGTGAGGAGGAATCCCCTTTCATAGATATTTCTAGAACCATTGTTGGCCCCAGCGACACAGTTTACCAATCTTCAGTTATAGCAATGCTGTTCCCTATGCATATGTACCTTAATCTTACTGATCATTTGTTTCAGGCATTTTTTACTTGATTAGTTTCCAATGCATTGTTTAGATTTCTTTAGATTTGGAGAGAAGGCCCAAGACATAAAACAATTTATAACTAGAAGTCTGAAGCTATAAAAGTCACCTAACATTTGTGCATACTATTTTCAAAGATGTGGAATTGTGTTACATACTTAAAACAGCATCCTTCTAAGTGTATTACAATGATCTGCTTTACTCAAAGTCTACCGATCTCTCAAAGACTCCTTGATCTCCCAATATGCTTTATTTTATATAATTCAAAGAGAAAACAAAGGAGGATCCCTTGGTTATACATCTTCTGGAAATATTGGGTTACAGCTAATCATCTTTCTGTCTTGTCTGACTTCTCCAAATCTTTAATATTCCACAGTGGGCTGTGAATGCACAAGTGTGAAACATAGTATGCAACATTTCCCTAACCTATTTGCACACAGAATTATGTTATTGGAGCTTTCCTCCCCACACCAGACTTTAGAAAATACAGACCTAGAATTTAACCGGTAGATCAAATGAAACTTTAGTTGTATGTTTAAAACAAAGTTGAAAAACACACTTCTCTAATCATATGAGTGCTTTTCTCTTTGGATTGAGACTCCCCTGCCCAAATTTGTATACAGCTTAGTGTATAACAGGGGAGGGTAGAGATTTCAACTACCCCTTGGAGCTGTCAAATACTGAATCCCACTGATTAGCAAGGAGTTTCTCTCAATGTCTGAACAGCTTCTTCCCCTGGAGTAATATGTCGCTGAGTCATAGGGAAACATTGCTTGGTAATAATTGATGTACAGCTAAATCTTTTAAGCACTTTTTAACTACACAAATGCTTCTTGCCCCCACGAACAATGAACAAGACAAGAGACTTCCTTTCAACTTTAAATTAACTAGCATTTCAAAGAGTTCCAGAACATCTTTCAAACTCACTTCTCTGAGGACCTCTAAATAGGACCAGTGACTCCCTGAAGGCACCTTCTACCCCAGAGCTCTGTTTCCTTTAGATACTGAAGTACAATAAGGTTGCTTTATAGTCATAGAGGAAGTAAACAGGCTGCTGTTCTCAAAGAATGTGAAGCCCTTACCTGTGCCTTGAAGATAGGAAGGTTTATGAGTCCCAGGGGACAGGGACAGCCCCCGGATGTGAGTAGTTTCCAGAGAAACAAGTTGATCTGAAGTTTTTCCTGGAGAGTTGGAAAATCTGCCACATGTCATCCATCGCTTATTTCTTTGGTGGGTTTTACACCTGGGTGTCATTCAGCAGTTTTATGAGAGCAAGACAATGGATGGAGAAGCCATAAAAAAAATTCTTCTAGTTGTTTAAGGTATGAGTCATCTTTACCACTGAAACCTTTGGTCACAGCCTGAATAGAAGAGGCAAAAAGAGCTGCTTTTTTTCTTTTTTCTTTTTTTTTTTTTGGCAGGGGTGGAGGGAGAAGAGTTTTCAAATGTGTTGCTTCCATTCAGGAGCGAAAGATTATTTAGGGGTCTATTGACTTTTCATACGTGGTTTGACTGCATTTTCCCTCACTCGAGTTTCTGGATGTGCTCATAGATTGAACCTCAGTTATGCAGGAACTTTCAGTGTCAGTTTGTAAGAGTAAGAGGCACGGCAGCATGAATTTGACCTTCTCCATGATAAGGGATCCATTTTAGAAACAGTAATAATAGCTCACCCTTGTTGAACACTTATTTGTTGTCAGGACCTGATCTAAATGTTTCATATGTCTTTACTTACTTAATGTGCATAGCAGCTACAATGCAGTAGTCGTGCTACATTGTGCAAAAGTGGCTGCAATTCTCCACCCTTCCCTGTATCTGCATCCCTTTGCAATGTAACTGCAACTCCTCGCATCAAGAAATGAAGTCAGTATCCTCACCTTCTAAATCTGGGCTAACTCCCTGGTGGCTCTGTGGTTAGAGGCGCTGGCTGACCTTGGGCGGCCCCAGATGGATGGCTCCTCTGGCTTCCTCCACATGGTCTCTTACCTTTCAGCTAACTAGCTCAGGCTGATAGCCAGCTAACTCACCTGGCTGATGGGCAGGGTCTAAGAGAAGAAAGATAAGGGCAAGGCCTTTTTGAGGTCTAGGTTCAGAAATGCCACAACAATACTTCTCCTACATGCTGTCAGACAAAGAAAGTCATAGTGGCCAACCGAGATTTGAGGGGTAAACAATAATCTACCTATTGATGGGAGCTGCCACAAAGTCACACTACAAAGGGCCTGAATACAGGAAGAGCCATTTTCCCCATGGGTTTTAAATGACCATAAGAATCCACATTGCCATCATCTAGAACAGTAAAAAGTGAACTAATGATTAATACATTCAAACATCAGCTCTTCATTAAGTTGCTTTAGAAGTGAATACTGCACAATCTTGTAAATGATTAATCATGGTCTTTTCACATACGGCACCCAATAGTGACACTGTCTTTCAATTTTCCCCTTTATATCATTAGTTCCTTTACTTTTAAGGCAGACTTGGACAAAATTCATTGTTTATTATATAATAAGTATAGTGAGTATACCACTCCAAAGAGGACTGGACAGAGGAAGAAGACAAAAACCTGATGCAGTGCTTTTCAACAAGAAAGTACATATTAGAATTACCTGGGGAATGTTCTCGAACTTCTTTCCCTACCTCCATTCTGAGGCATATGTTTATTTCCAGGGGAAGGAAGATGAAGACAAGCACTTGTGTTCCAAACAAGCCCTTGGATAATTCTAATATGCATTTCCTTCACTTCTCCTCCTCCGTTAAGAATGTCTGCCTAACAATTGGATGGAGTTGTTCGAGTACCTTTGATGAGGTGAAATTACTGTGGCAGTATAATTAGAACGATGTGTTTTCAGACACGCTCTTCTATGTTATAGCTGAGAAACCTTGAGAAAGTCACTGGTCTTCTGGGAGCCTCAGTTTCTTCATCTCTAAAATGGGGATCATAATAACTTGCCCATCTCAGAGGCTCAAATGAGATAATTAGGAGAAAAAAAGTGCTTTGCAAACTGTAAAACTCTAAAAAACTGAAAGGAATAGAAACGTTTAGTAACTTCTCTTACTTATACCAAAGCTCTGCAAGTTAGTCTAGAGTATTCTGTATGAAATATTCTAAAAGTGAATCCTGCCATTTCCTGACAGGCGTCAGTCATTTATCTTTCCCATGATCTCTCTGAATGAGACTTTCCAAATCTAGTTAATTCCTATCTTTTAATATACACCACTGTAGTGTTGGAATCCTGCCAGAGATTTGGAAACGGGCCCAGAGATGAAGTTAAGAGGTCATTTTGCTGTTACCGTGCCTCTGGGAATACAACATCACTTACCACAAAAATTTGGCTTTGTGGTTATTCGGCAAAAAGGTGTAATAGTTACTTGTGGTGACTGTGTAGAAGCATGTTTGAAAAACAGAATTTTAGAGGAAGGAAAGTCAATAACTTACATGTGTGCTGTGAGGAGGGAAACAGAACTAGAAATAGTTTGGAGATGGTTGCTTTTCATAGAGGAATGGGATCAGACAGATGGGGCAAGTTGAGGAGTAAGCTCTCTGAAGGTTAACAGCTTCTCGGTTTTGTGGACACACACACACACACACACACACACACACACACACATCTGAAATTTGATCCAGATTATAATATATATGAAAAGCAAGTTGTGAGACAGTGTATATCCTTAGATTTCACAAGCCATAGGTAGAAGAGGTCACCACTGTGTTGGAACCCAATATTCTTTCTCAGCGGTGGGAGCAGGACCACCATGTGTACCATTCTAGGGGAGCCATCTACACCACAGGCTGAGTGTCAGCCTTGGGTGGGAGAGACACTTACGTGTACATCATTTACACAAAACGATGGATAATTGCCGCATTTCAAGTTACCTATTCCATTTGAAGTTGTGAAAGGTAAATGTTTTCGCTTCTAAGAAAACTTTGCCGTTTTCTCTCATTTCAGAGGGAACAACACAGAGACTCAGAAAGGATAATCCACTGTCTCTGGTCCCACAGCAGTTGAACCCAGGTAGATAATCAGATCTGAATTGTTCTGTTTTTTTGTCAACATGTTTCAGAAAGTTATGGTAGCCACCAACTGAGCTACTTCCTAATCCCCTTCTGCTAGAAGTGCCCCTGTGTTTGCTCATTACGACGTTGATGGTTATTTCACTTCTATACTTAGGGGGCCTTCGGGGATTCTGTCGGCGACTTCTCAGAAGCCGTATTTATGCACTACCCAAGAAGGAAAGGCCTGCAGTGTCTAAAATAGTTATAAAATGTCTGTGAGATTTGAGTGGGGTCTGCTTTTTTCTCCTTTCTTTTCTTTTTTTCTCCCTCTGCCTTGTTTCATTTTATGACCACTCACTGGTAAACTGACGCTGGAACAGCAGGTTGAAATGCCTTTCAAGCACTTTGATTGCCACCATGAAAACAAACTGCTTTTTGGCCTTGTGTAGACACGATGTCTGAGAATTATTATAGTCAGTCTTTGCTCATGATTCCACGAAGCTCTCCAATTCTGCAGCAAGCCCCATATTGCAGCTTTTCCAATTCACAGCCCAGCATACATGCAAGATTCCTTGGAGTATCTTTAAGATCTTGGGTTCTATAAAACAGCTCCCGCTCATAAAAGCACACACAAACTTACCATTGTTGAGTGTTTTTTAAATAGAATCAGGAACGAATCTGTGACCCTGTGGCCCTGAGGTGGGAACACTATCTATAAAGTTGCCCAGACATTCTGCCTGTCAGTAGGACATTTTCATTGAACATAAGTATAAAAAAAGAAGGAGCCAGAATAGGCCAAAATTTTTTACATGCCACAGCTCACTTTATGTATTTTAAACCTTGTTAACATTTGCTAACAAGAAAGTTAAGAACTTTGAGCTATAAAAATAGGAATGTCTTGCTAACTAAATAAATATACGTGTGAACTTTGAGTTCTGCTCCTTGCTCTGGACCGGCTCATGATCATGCAAAAGGAAAAAGAAAAAATTAAAAGGAGCCTAGTTTGGGCTTGTAAAATCTCTAACAAGTCCTTAGAGTTTTCTTTCCTTGCATGTTTCTCAGAGTTTCTGTTGACTGCATCCTTTGCAGAATTGAAATTCACATGAGTCATTCAGTTGCTGATCATCAGTAGAATTGTGAAGATTCTGAAGTGTTTAGATTTACCTTTTAAATATTAGCAAGATCACACTAAGAATGTAGAAACAACAGAGAGAACTAAGTACTGACCAGATGGAAGCTTTAACTTTTGGAAGCAGAGTTGCCTGGGGCATCCTTCTCCATCATCACTGTTCATCAATTTCCATCTGTATGTATTTTCTGGGGGCTTGTAAACCATTTCCTCTTTTCAGTTTCCTGTTTCCCACTCTAGTCATCTTCACTTCCTTGTAGTAAACAGCTTCCTTGCTGGGCAGTAAACAGCATTATTACTTTCTTTAGATTACATCAATTCATGGGCTTTCCCTGAGAAACTGAAGCTTGCTTGAGAGTCCTCTCTCTCTGTCTCTGTCTTCATCTAATATGGAAGCTCAAAGAAATATTAAAAAAATAAACTATTGAAGGTAATAAGCTAGAGGATAAAAAATAAAAATAAAGTTATAGTGAAACCCGAGACAATTTAGGTGGATGCGTCTTTGGTAGAAAATTCCTGTGGTGGCTATGAATTGATTCACTAATAAAATTTAATTTTTTTCAGTGTAAAGTATGTCTCTAAGACCTCACTTCTCTGAGCTGGGAAAACAGTTCAAGCCAGAGCATTGTCAGAGTTCTGGGAGCTTAAGCAGTGCAAAAGCCTTTAATTCACAGACTCTTCTATATACTTTATGTAGACAAAGCAGTTGATGCTTATCATTCTAAAAGGTAGGTACTATGATGTCTATTCTTCAGATGAGAAGACAGACTCAGAGATGTCAAAACTGACCTCCCCAAGGACAAACAGATAATAAATATCTGAGCTAATATTTGAACCCAGGCCTTAGGCTCCAGGGTCCTTGTTTTAAGGCCTCCTCAGGCACTGTGAGAGAGACGGGGGGCTGTCTGGTCTTCATTCATCAGCCCACCTTCTAAGCTTCTGTAATTCCCCTGGCCAGTGTCTCTGCTGTTTCTATAGTGTGCTTGGGGTTCCATCAACCCTTTGTGAGGCAGCATACAATTCCTCCTGAGACACACTCTATGGTTGCTTTTCTCTCTGCGGATCTGCCACCTCCCCACACTGCTGCCTATTGCATTTCACACACAGTCTCATCTCTGCCTCCATCTCCTACTTCTCAAGCCAGGAGGGAAGTGGTTCCTAGGTGAGGTCCTTCTTCAGCACTCACTTGTGCTTTATGCTCATGAATCCTCTCACCTTCCAGGCCTTTGGAAATATAATCCAGCCTCCCTCAAAGGCTCTGGCTGGTTTTCATCTGCCTTTCTTATGAAGAGACTTTCTTTCAGCAATGCAGGAGTAGAAAGAAGTAGATGGGGGTCTGATGTTTGCATTCCAGTTTCTAGTACTTTCCTTACATAGATATCCTGGCTTTGTGGTTCCACAGTCTACCACCAGTGACTCCTACCCTCGAGATGTCATCTCCAATGATGATTTTGTCTAATGATGGGCCAGACCAGAGATTTACTATCTTAGGGCATTGCTGAGCCCTCATTTGCTTTGCCAGCCTTGGGTCTAGAGGGTTGCCACTTAGCATCCAAGCCCCATTTCCTGAATTTGTCACCAGAGTTAAAGAGTTCCCATACGTTTTTGAGGCAGTAGGTGGCTGCCTCCCTTTACTCCATGAAGCTTCCTGAATACGGAGAGGTTTAGAGAGTTATGAAGACTTTTAAAACCTGGGAATAGTCTCAGGCAGCAATGCCTGAATCCCAGGGAAGAGCTGTGTGGCTCTGGGATCTGAGCACAAGTTCCCTAGAAGCAGATCCAGAGAAGGGAATTTGGGTGCATATGATTCCCTGAGGGAAGTCTCTCAGAGGAAAGGGAGAGAGAGAGAAGCAGAGGAATGGAAGGAGCTAGGCAGCGATGTGGTCTCAGCTGAAGTCAAGCCTCAGCCTGATCACATGGGAGGCTCTGGGCCATGGATTGTACCAAGTCTGTCTCATATTGAGACAAGGTGTTGGCCTCAACTTCCCCTCATCATTAGCTATAGGATGCCCCAGGTTATAGAATAAACTTCTGGGAAAGTTGGCACTTTTGATCAAGAACCATCCTTCAGCTAAAGATGGGGACAAGCATGAGCAATTCAACACCCACAGTGGCTGGAGGAACCACGTACACTGGTTTGACAAAGAGGATTACATGTACACCAAGAGTACTCACTACACAATTCAAAAGACCAGAGCCATCCTTTCACATGAGAGGTCTTTTCCAGAGAGGAGCTTTTGTTGGATTGACTTTATTTCTAGGAAGCTCTAACTCTATTTCTGATAAGCCTGAGTATTGTGATTTTTTGGTCCTAGAGTGCCCATATTCCATATTGGAGTACTTAGAGAAAGTTAAGCGGTCTCAGTATCTTCCACAGAGTAGATATTTAATATGTAGATATTTAACTAAAATACTAGAATGGAGAATAAAATAAATTAGTATCCTATGACTCTACCAACATTTTCACTTGAATTTGGATAGAAAGGCAAGAAATATGACATATTTACTATTATTTATGACTCTTGATTTTTAATCTTATTTAAAAAAAGAGATCACAGAACTTCAGAGCAGGTAGAAACCTTAGTGTCATCTAGTCTAACCCTCTTATTTTACAGGTAAGGAAACCAGGACCCCAGGAAGTCAAGGTCTTATGGACTGTGGTTTTGTGTGTCTTCCTTTCTCTGTGATGGTAACCACACTAATGACTAGGCCAAAGGGCTTTATTTAGTTCATTTACATGCATTTGAATGAGCCCCTGCATCTGGAAGGCCTATTGGATGGGAACCAATTTCCCTGGGGTGGTAGCAACTTAACTAAATATCTTGCTATGATCAAAGCATCTTTGGGAGCCATTAGCTCTATACAGCAACATGCCGTTGAAATCTGCAGAAGAGTTGGATCAAATCAGTGGAAGATTCTTAATGGCTCCCCAATCCCTATGTCAGATTCTACTTTTATAAAACTCACCTTGGCCATGGCCTCATCATTCTCATGTGTAAAATGAAGCCACAGCTGCCCACCCTCTCAGAATGTCATGGTGGTTCTGAGGTTCCCATGAGCAACATAAATATATAGCCCTGTAAATCTAAGAAGAATAATCATGATTGACTCATTCAGTATCTCCAATTTACTTATTGGTAAATACATTGAGAACAGTTGAGAGAATTCTGCAGGTTTATAATGTGGAACGAGGCATAACCTCTAATATAAACCAGGTCTCTTCACCCCTTGCCTTTTAAATTAAACAAAGTTTCCTAAAATGTAAGATAAAAGGGCAAAATTATATATAGTCAGCATTTCCACAAGCCTTAAATTTATTGTATTCCTAGTTCTGTGCATTCACTTTGAGAGACTCCACAGGAATAAATTCCAACAAAGTTAACAGCAGATACATCTACTTTGTTTATTCCAGAGACTGGAAAATATTTTTTTATCATTCCTACCATGCACTAGAATATTATTCTATCTTAGAGTCAAATGCTAGATGGCTTCAGGACTAATGGTAAGCTCCAAGCTTCAGCCCAAGTAATACCAGGCTAGGCTGGAAGATGCACCAAGCCCACGTTCCCAGCAGACATTATATGAATCCCTGCCATGTCATTTATATCTAGTCATTGCAGACTTGGCCGGCTGCTCCCAACCGAAAAGTCACTTTTATATTTGGTTATTTATTCAAGGAAAAAAAAAAAATGAAGGCTAAATTGCACCTTGCCTTCTCACAGTAACTCACAATCATTAATTGTGTGTATTATTGAAGTGACTTATTTATATTACTCAATATAAGATGTACTTTAAGGAATATATGTGGAATGAATGGATGAATGAATGAGTGTTTTAGAGAAGAGACACTGTATGTGATAACAGCTGATTATAAGTTGAAGGAATCTGCTAAGCATTAAATCATTGTCCAGTGCAGGCCTAAACTCACAGCCACAAGGACAGTTGTTTTTGAAAATATTGGAGCAGATCTTTGTTATGTACAAATATTATGTCTCCAAGGTTTGAATATGATAACTTCCTTCTGCTGGGGAGTAAATAGAAGGTATTTACTCAACACATCTTTAAAAAGATTATTTGTATAATTTTATGAGGTTCAGATGTAATTTTGTTGCATAGTGGTGAAGTCAGGGCTTTTAGAGTATTCATCACTGGATTAACATAGATAGTGCCCATTAAATAATTTATCATCTTCTACTCCCTTGCCACTCACCACCTTTCTAAGTATTCAGTGTCTATCATTCCATACTCTACAATCATGTGTACACATTATTTAGCTTCCTGTTACAATTTTTCAATGGTATTCTTTTGTGTCTGAATTGTTTCATTTAAAATAATGGCCTCTAGTTCCATCCGTGTTGCTGCAAAATACATTATTTCATTCTTGTTATGGCTGAATAGTGTTCTATTGTGTATATAAACCACATCTTCTTTATCCAATCATCCATTGATGAACACTTAGGTTGATTCCGTATCTGTGCTATTGTGAATAGTGTTGAAATAAACATACAAATGCAGGTATGCTTGATATCATAATTTCTTTTCCTTTGCGTAGATACTCAGTAGTGGGATTGCTGAATCAAATAGTAGTTCTATTTTTAGTCTTTTGAAAAATATTCATAATGTTTTCCATAAAGGTTGTATAATTTACTTTTCAACCAATGATGTATAAATATTCCATTTTCTCTGCACCTTCACCAATATCTGTTATATTTTTTGTCTTTTTAATTATAGCCATCCTGATTGGTATAAGATGATATCTGAATGTGGTTTTAATTTGCATTTCTCTGATAAGTTAATGATGATGAGCATTTTTTTCATATGTTTGCTGGCCATTGGTATGTCTCCTTTCAAAAAAATGTCTATTCATGTCACTTGCCCCACTCTTTAATGAGATTGTTATTTTATGTTGTTAAATTGTTTGAGTTCCTTCTAAATTCTGGATATTAATTCCCTGTCAGATGTATAGTTTGCAAATATTTTCCTGTATTCTGCAGGTTGTCTGTTTACTCTGTCAGTTATTTCTTTTGCTGTGTAAAAGCTTTTTGAGTTTAATTAACACCCATTTGTCTCTTTTTGGTTTTGTTGTCTGAGACATTGAGATCTTAGTCATAAATTCTTTGCCTAGACCAGTATCTGGAAGAGTTTTCCTAGGTTTTCTTCTAAAAATTTTATAGTTTTATATCTTACGTTTAAGTCTTTAATTCATCTTGAGTTGATTTTTTTATATAGTGAGAAATAAGAGTCCAGTTTCATTCTTCTGCCTATGGCAATCCAATTTTCCCGTCACCTTTTATTGAAGAGAGTTTTTCCCCAGGGTATGTTCTTGTCAATTTTGTCAAAGATCAGTTGGCTGTAATTGTGTGGCTTTATTTCTGGGTTATCTATTCTGTTTCAGTGATCTATGTTTCTGTTTTGATACCAGTATCATCTGTTTTGATTACTACAGCCTTGCAGTACAATACGAAGTCAGGGAATGTCATGCCTCTAGCTTTGTTCTTTTTGCTAGGGAGGCTTTGAGTATTCAGACTCTCCTCTGGTTCCATATGAATTTTGGAATATTTTTTGAAATTTATACAAAAATGACATTGGTATTTTGATAGAAATTGCACTGAATCTCTAAATTGCTTTGGGCACCATGGTCATTTTAATGATATTAATTATTCTAACCTATGAGCATGAGATGTTTTCTCATTTTTTTGTGTCATCTATATTTTCTTTCATCAGTGTTATGTAGGTTTTTGTAATTGTAAATATCTCTCACTCCTGGATTAAATATATTCCTATTATTTTATTATGATTTGTAGCTATTTTAAATGGGATTACCTTCTTGATTTTGTTATCAGCTACATGATTATTGGTGTACAGAAAGGCTATTGAGTTTTGTACATTGATTTTGTATCTTGAAACTGTACTGAATTCATTTAGCAAATCTAAGAGTTTTTTGGTGGAATCTTTAGGGTTTTCTAGATATAAGATCACATCATCGGTGAATAGAAGTAATTTGACTTCTTCTTTTCCAATTGGGGTGCCTTTTATTTACTTTATCTTGCCTGATTGCTCTGACTAGGACTTCCAGTACTATGTGGAATAGGAGAGGTGAAAGTGGGCATTCTTGTATTGTTTCCGTTTTTAGAGGGAACACAATTAACTTTTCCCCACTCAACATGTTAGTTATGAGTTCGTTATACATGGCCTTTAATATTTTGAAATATATTCCTTCTATGCCTAGTTTGTTGCAGGTTTTTATCATAAAGTGATGCTGAATTTTATCAGATGCTTTTTCTGCATTTATTGAGATAATCATATGGTTTTTGTCTTTAATTCTGTTTATGTGATGTGTCACATTTATAGATTTGTGTATGCTGAACCATTCTTGCATCTCTGGTATAAAAACCATTTCATTGTGGCATATTATCATCTTGATGTGCTGTTGGATTCAATTTGCTAGTATTTTGTTGAGGATTTTTGCATCTATGTTCATCAGAAATATTGGTCTGTAGCTTTCTTTTTTTGTGGTGTTTTTGTCTGGCTGTGGTGTCAGAGTGATACTGATCTCATAGAATGAGTTAGGGAAAATTTCTTCTCCTCAATTTTTTAGAACAGTTTTCGCAAACTTGGTATTAGTTTTTCATTCTGTTTGGTAGAATTTGGCTGTGAATTCAACTGGTCCTGGGCTTTTGTTTGAGATGTAGGTATTTTTTCTTACTGATTCAATCTTGCTACTTATTATTAGTCTCCAGCATTTCTATTTCATTCTGGTTCAATTTTGGGAGGTTGTTTGCTTTCAGCAATTTATCCATTTCCTCTAGGTTTTTTAGAGTGAGAGTATATCATTGTTTGTAATAGTCTCTGATAATCTTTTGTATTTCTGCGGTATCAACTGTAATGTCTCCTTTATTAGTTCTGCTTTTATTTATCTGGATCTTCTCTCTTCTTTTCTTGGTTAGTCTAGCTAGTAGTTTATCAATTTAATTTGTGTTTTCAAATAATCAACATTTGCTTCATTGATCCCTTGCATTTTTTTTTTTTTTTTTTTTTTTTTTGCCTCTAGTTATCTCCACTCTGATCTTTGTTATGTCTTCTGCTTCCTTTGGGTTTGGTTTGTCCTTCGTTTTCTAGTTCTTTGAGGTGTGATGTTAGGTTGTTAATTTGTGAGCTTTCTACTTTTTTATTGTAGGCATTTAATGCTACAAACTTCCTGTTAGCACTGCTTTTACTATATCCCAGAGGTTTTGCTATGTTGTGTTTCCATTTTCATTCATTTCCAAATTGTTTTTAGTTTCCATCTTAATTTTTTCATCAGTAAGATCATTCTGAAGCATGTTAATCCCCATATATTTGTATAGTTTTGGAAGCTCCTCTTGGTATTGCTTTCTAGTTTTATTCTGCTGTGATCTGAGAAGATTCTTGCTATGATTTCAATTTTTGAAAATTTGTTGAGGCTTATTTAGTGGCCTCACATATGGTCTGTCTCAAAGAATGTGTTATATGCTGAGAAGAATGTATATTCTGTAGTTCTTGAGACAAATGTTCTGTAAATGTCTGATAGGTCCATTTGGTCTAAAGTACAAATTAAGTCCAGTGTTTTTTTGTTGATTTTCTGTCTCGAAGATCTGTCTACTGCTGTAAGTGGGGTGTTGAAGTCCCTTACTATTATTGTTTTGTACTTTCTGTCTTTCTTTATGTCTAATATTTGTTTTATTAATCTGGGTGCTTTGGTGTTGGGTGCATATATATTTAGGACTGTTATATCCTCTTGCTGACATTATCCCTTTATCATTACCTAATGATCTTCATTTTTCTAACTACTTTTAATTGAAAATTTGCTTTATCTAATATAAGTATTAGATACTCTTTTTTTTTTTTTTTTTTTGAGACAGTCTCGCTGTCACCCAGGCTGGAGTGCAGTGGCACCATCTCGGCTCACTGCAGGCTCCGCCCCCTGGGGTTCATGCCATTCTCCTGCCTCAGCCTCCCGAGTAGCTGGGACTACAGGCGCCCGCCACCTTGCCTGGCTAATTTTTTGTATTTTTAGTAGAGACGGGGTTTCACCGTGTTAGCCAGGATGGTCTCGATCTCCTGACCTCGTGATCTGCCCGCCTCGGCCTCCCAAAGTGCTGGGATTACAGGCGTGAGCCACTGCGCCCGGCCTAAGTATAGCTACTCTTGCTCACTTTTGGGTTTCCATTTGCAAGACATATCTTTTCCTATCCCTTTACTTTCAGTTCATATGCCTTTACAGGTAAGGTAAGTTTCTTCTAAGTAGTATATAGTTGAATCATTTTTTATCCATTCCTCCAATCCATATCTTTTAGGTGAAGTATTTAATCTATTTATAGTCAAGGTTAATATTGATATATAAGGTTTTGTTCCTGTCATGTTGTTAATTGTTGTCTAGTGGTTTTAGACATTCTTTGTTTATTTTTGTTTGTCTTTGTGGTTTGGTGGAATTCTGCCATGTTGTCATTTGATTCCTTTCTCTTCCTTCTTTGTGTGATTGTTTTATAGGACCTCTGAGTTTTATGCTTTTGTGTGTCCCTATTATGGTAAATAACATGCTTTCATTTCCATGTTTAGGACTCCTTTGAGCATTTCTTGTAGGGCCAGTCTAGTGGTAAGAAATTTCCTCGATATTCTCCTGTCTGGGAAAGACTTTATTTTTCATTTGTCTTAATATGGCTGGACAGAAAATTTTTGGCTGGCTATTTTTGTTTTGTTTTGTTTCAATTTTAGTACTTTGCAAATACTATCCCTTTCTCTTCTGGCTGGTAAGGTTCCTGCTGAGAAGTCCACTGTTAGTCTGATGGTGTTTCCTTTCCAGTGACTAGTTGCTTTTCTCTTGCTGATTTTAAAATTCTCTTTCAAACTGACTTTACACAATATAATGGCAATATTTCAGGCTGAGTTTCTTTTTGCAATGTATTTGCTGGGAGATCATTGGGCTTTCCGTCTTTGAATGTCTAAATGTCTTGCTAGAGTTGGGAAGTTTTTGTCAATTATTCTCTTAGATAAGTTTTCTAAACTTTTTGGTTTTCCTTCCTCCTCAGGAATACCAGTAATTCATTAGTTTGGTTGCTTTATATAGTTCCATATGTCTCGTAGACTCTAAGCCTCGTTCATTCCTTTTTGCCTTTTTTTAAAATTTTTTATTTTTTATTTTTTTGGTCTGGATTATTTCAAAAAACTTGTCTTCAAGTTCTGAGATTCTGTCTTCTGCTTGATTTAGTCTATTGTTGGGGCTTTTGACTTTATTCTGTAATGACTTCAATGAACTTTTCATTTCCAGAATTTCTTTTTTTTTTTTTTTAAGATATCTATCTACTTGGTAAATTTCTTGTGCTTATCCTGAATTAATTTTCTGATTTACTTGAATTGGCTTCAGATTTCTCTTGCATCTCCTTGAGGTTCCTTAAAATCAATATTTTTAATTATCTGGCATTTTAAAGATTTCTTTTTGGTTAGGGCCTATTGGTAGGGATTTATTGTGATCATTTGAAGATGATGTTACCTTTTTTTTATCTTTTCTGTACCTTTACACCGATTTCTTCACATCTTGAGTAATAGTCACTTCTTCTTATTTTTTAATTTACTTTTATAAATGTGAAGGGAGATCTTTTTTCACTTGAAGATATAACTATGATGTATGTTAGGTAAGGCCATTTGGCTTTGTTTCTGGGTATATTCAGTGGCAAAGACTCTATATGGTTTCCTTAGCTGTAAATAGCCTAGTGTGGTGGATTTATCAAATGGCAGGTGTAGTAGCAGTGTGCCAAGTGTGTGAGCAGGCTCACAACCTCCTGAGCAGCCAGAATGGCAATGGTGATAGGGATAGCAGTGATCACTAGAAGCTTTTCTCATTCCAGAGTGCTGTGCTATTGTGTCAGCAGTTATAATGGGCTGTGTGGACTGATATCCAGGACAGGACAGTAGGGGGCACTTTCAGGTAAGAGCCAGCTGTGGTGGTGGCAGTAGGTTTTATGCCTTCTCTCTGTTAGCCAGGAAAGGTACCCAGGTGTCCCAGGTGGTGAGTTGGGTTGTGGAATGCCCAGGGGCCTGGGTCCCACACTCCATTTTGGAGTCCTTGTGTGTGGAGTGGTGGGTGTGAAGCTGGGTAGAAATGGACTATGGAAGACTACATTCAGGCTTCCCAAGGATAGCTGCAAGCACCATCTATGACACGGGTGGTAGGGCAGTCCTCAGGCTCTTAGCAAAATGCTTGGGTGAGGGGTAATTGCAGCTGCACTAAGGTCTCAGCATGGGAGAGAGGGGCAGTCCCAGTGACAGAGCGTTGGCCAGTGGGAATGAATTCTATTCTCTCTCACACTCCAGACCTGGTTGAGCTTTCTCATTCATCCCAACTGTGGTAGGCACTTGAGATAGTCAGTTAGTCACTGCAATTTGCTTCTAGTCTGCCACAAGCCCTGGTCTTAGGAGTCACTGCCCAGGTCAATATTATACCTCCCCAACAACTCTCCTCCTGATCTAGTCCCAGGGGTTGGGGGAGCCTGATTCTGGTGCCAGTGGCAGGTCCCCACGTTATAATCTTATTTCACTTCTGGCTGTGGGAGCTCCTCCCCTGCCTGAGCTCCAGTTCTTCATGCCCCAGACTAAGTCTCTCTAATGCCAAAAACTTATGCTGCTGCAAGCTCCAAGGACCCTACACAGCTTACTAAGAGCTAGGATCAAGAATGAGTTCTACTCTTGGTGCCCTGGCATGATGGCATTCATGGGACACTTCCCAGAACCGTTCCTTCTCACAGTCTCCCAGACACTCCCCAAGCTAGTTTCAGTGGAGAATCTAGCTGCTCTCTTATGGCCTGGATTGCACAATTCTCCAGTGGGAAAGTGAACCACAAAGAGACGCTCACTCACTGTCTCCCATATTGAGGATTCACATCCAGTCTTCAGTCAATCCCAGCCACGTGGGCTGCATGCCCTTCTCTTTCACAGACTCTGGATTTTCATTTTACATTTCTGTTTAACTCTCATGTTCTTTCTTGGATTAATGTTCAAAGTGTGATTGTTTACACATTTTGACTCTTCTAAGTGGATGAGGCGCACCAGAAAAGCCTCTAGTCAAGCATCTTGGAAAAAAACAGTACATCTTAACAGAAGCCAACATTATTCTATTTCCTCAGCCAAACTCTGATTCAATGTAACATGCTTAAGTCAAGTGTGAATCTGAAATAGACATTAGATCTTTCTGTTTTCTACTTTCTTCTTAGTGTTGAAAAAGAGGGTGTAATTGTTTGCCAAATCTTCTTGATTTACCCCTGATTCTGATTAAGACCTTGAGATTAGATGCAAACAGAATGTCATTCAATGAAATCAGACTCTTTACAGTTTGTTGGTTGTTTTAGTCTCTGCTAAATTGACTCTAAAACTGGCCCCAATTCTCCAGCCCAGCCCCCCTCCGCCCCGAATCCATGCCCTTGGCAATGTGACTTTGCAGCTACTTCCAATGTCAACTCCTATAAACAGGTGAACTCTATTTCTCCTATCCTGGAGTCTTGGCTGGCCTCATGACTTGCTCTAGCCAATAGAAAGTGGCAGAATAGGTAGTGTGACACCTTTTAGCTGGACCTACTGAGGCCATGCCTGTTTTGATTTTTCAAAGAACTCTCTCCACCTCAAGAACAAGCCTAAGCTAACCTGCTGGAGGGTGAAAGACCATGTAGAGGGTAGCCTAGTTGCCTCAGTCTAAGACCATCCTTGACCAGTCTACAGACAGTTGTATCCCAAATATATTGGACAGTTCATTCAAGTTCAGCTGCGCTGCCTGCTTCATTTTCAGCTGATCACAAATATATCAATGAACTCAGTAAAGACCAGAAGAACCTCCCAGCCAACGTTGTAAGCAATAATATGTGCTTATTGATTTTTAAGACATTAGGTTTTGCTTTTTTAAAAAAAATCACAGATCAATAGTTACTGATACTGTTTATATGTATAGATAGTATAAATGAGGCAGGGAATGCAAAACTGGCTCATTGTATGAGGCAAGTTCTTGATGGCATTTGCTTTGGATACTGGAGATCTAACCTAAGAAGAATGAGGTCGGTATTTTACTGTAGAAAAGACTCAGGGGATACCTGATAGCTGAAAGAAGCATAAACTGTTCTATGCAGCCATGAAGTATAAAACTGATACCAACACCAGAAAGTTCAAGGAAGACAGATATATAAAACTTCCTACGAGCCCAAGCTATACAGAGATGGGCTAGGCTGCCTAGGAATATGTGGAACTCTTGTCTTTAGGGGAGACACCTGAAGGGTAAGCACTTCAAGGGGGATGTAATTACTCTGGAATGTGTTAATCACTATTTCTAACTGTTAAAAACATCCAGCTTTACTTTTTTACTTTCCTACTTGTTTGTCTTCTCTCCCTCATGTCTTCCTTTCTTTTTTGATTTTGAGCTCAGGGGTAGATGGTTGAGTTGATCATATTCTTAATTTCCTGGCATATTAACATCACCACCCCATATCTCTTATTTTTTAATTACTTGTTATATTGATAATCCCCCTTCTCCATCCTCATCCTTTTCGCTCCCATAGGCAACACAAGTGTCTTAAATAAATAGCTTTTTGTTGGTATATGTTTCTATAATAACTATTACAATAAGTGTATTTTTATATGTTGCATTTCTTAATTTTTATAAATTATGTAACATATTTTCATGTAATATGCTTATACATATTTGCTAATTATATTTTCTGTTACGTATATAACTGTGCATGTATTTATCAAGAAATGATAAAAAGATTTCTTGCTTAAGCAAAGAAGATCTAAGATAGAGCTCACTCTCTTCCCCACCCTCACCCTCTCTACCCACGCACTCTCCCTCCTTTATTTCTCAAACCTTATCTTTTTTCAGTATTGGCTAATTCTCAGGCAAGGTTTCTTCATACATGATGGCCCTAGATTCCCAAATTTATATTTTACTTTATAAATTCTCATAGAAGTGCAATTTTTATCAAATATTTTTCAAAAACAAATCCTAGAATTGAGTCCACATCATCCCAAACTACATCACACAACCACCCATGAACCCTAAATGCCCCACTTCCATGTTGGAGCCACAGTTATGTTCCTGCCTCCAGAGATAATTGAGTTGCAGAAGTCAGCCTCATCTGAACTACATGGAATAAGAATGGAGTGAGGTGCTTCTCCAAACTAAATGTGAGAGCTATTATCAGAAAAAAAAGGATGAGTTCTTGCCAAACAAAAAGAGAATGTAGTCTCTACTAAGTGCAATTTGACTTTCTAAAATGTTATTCTGGCTTTTCTTCACAGAAAGAAAAAGGTCAGCCTAAAAGACACAAATTCAAGAATGCAGGGAAATAAATTCATCTTCTTGAGGTAATTCAATTCAATGCAGTTTAATTCAACAAATATTCATTGAGTGCTTAGTATGTGGTAGGAACTCTTGTAGGTGATTTGGCTCTGTCAGCCAGCCAGCCCGCAGGCAGCTGTTTACCTCCATCCAGGGCACTACCCAAAAAGCCTGTAACGGGTATGCAGAATTTCCTACGTATATAACTGTGCATGTATTTATTTCTATATCTTAACATACAAATAGTTTAGTTTTCTACTGCCCCTTCCTGTTCTAGATTTTAAATCCACCCACGTCTCTTTGTTGTCATCTAGAACAGTTTCTTCTAAATGTTGCAGGTGAAATTTTTTACCTCATAATTGTTTAAGGAGCCATAAAATGTAAGTGTCCTTTAAAGAAAGGACTCACTATTGTATGTAAATGACAGGCACTGGCCCTGAAAGAAGTCTTCCTAGGAGACCACACATTATGCAATGAGATGTGAAATGAGGGAAAATGGAGAGTCTCTTAAGTTTCTGTAGTCCATTGGATAATTTCTCTAAGATTCTAGGAAGAGCTGGATCATCTAGAGACCCTGACTGTGAGCAGCAATAACAGCCTGATTTTTCAGAGGGAGGAAAACAAACTATAATCTGTCTAGAATGAGGCCCAGAGCTCCAGACCCCAACCTGCCAAAACATACCAGGGAGAGCCCACTTCAATGAAACTGAAGCACCCCAACCAAATATTTTCAATAACCTTTCTCTGCCACCACATCTTGAGCCTCATCAATATTTTGGGGGCTTTCCTACGAATGGCAAAATGAAGACAAGGAAATACATTTTGAAAAAGAATAGTGTTTCAAAAATCTGTCCCTCAAGCCAAATACAAAATTTTTAATATCTCAGTAAGTGTGAGTTACTGAAATACCCATGCAGGAGAACCAGCAGTGTGCCAAATCTTCAGAAAGAAATCTCACCCCTGGCAGCCCTAGTTAGAAATAATTACATGAAACCCATTATAATTTAGTTTTACAAAGTTATTCACCATTGAAATCCAATTTTGAAAGAGATTAGATTACCTTGTTAGGATGGTCTTAAATGTTGATATATATTTTATGGAAAGTATGCACTTATATACACATGTGACTATACTCCACTGCTAGGACTTTCTGTGGGCTTGCTTAGGTTATATGCCGTATTCAATTGCATTTTTGGCCTCAATTCTCTATCCCTCCCTGTACCCACACCCATTCTGTGACCTCATTATGAGTGGAATGTTCCCTACTCCTGCTTTGGGATTTGGCCATATGACTTTTATTGGCCAATGGAATGCAGGTAGAAGTAACAGCGAGACAATTCTCAGACTAGGTCTTATGAGGTACAGCTTGATTTTTAGCATCCTTGTACCATAAAGAGTTTCTCCCAGGCAGCCATTATCTCTCAATTCTGGACTCCAGAAGAAACACACATACAACAGGCTGGAGCCCACTGACCTCAGCCAACCTGCAGATGCTGGTGAGAAGAGATGATTGTAGCTTGAAATATGGTGGTCTGTTTTCTCACATGTGAAAAATATCTCATCTGACTATAAGCTATTATCATTATCTACCAAAACATTTATGTTGGAGCCAGGGATGTATCTTCCCATTATGTTTATTTTTAAATATGCATTGTTGCCCCCAAAGAATGGCAGAACTGCTATGGAGAGATTTTATAAGGCAGAACACTTTCCAAACTGTTTCTTCTTTAGGTCCTTTGACTACAGGAATGTAAAACACCAGTATGTCTAGAGTAACTCTGCTTGAAAACTAGGAAACATAAACCATTTTTTCATCACTTAGATACAATTTACTGTAGCATGGAAAAAAATAAAGGAGAATACATGGATCTAGTGATCCCAGCTTGTTTGGGGATGTTTTTACTTCCTTATGGAGAAGAGTAGGAACAGGTTGAAAAGACACCTGGTTTCAGGCCTTAGAGGTAATGTAAGATCTCCTAAACCTGCATAAAGGTCATTTCTGATGCAACTATGCCCTTCCTCTGGTGATGTACATCTGATGTTTTCTCTCTGAACTTCTCTCAATTGCTTGGGACTCCTCTGCATCTTTTAGGGAATTTCTTTTTTTTTTTTTTTTAGATGGAGTCTCGCTCTGTCGCCCAGGCTGGAGTGCAGTGGCGTGATCTCAGCTCACTGTAATCTCCACCTCCTAGGTTCAAGCGATTCTCCTGCCTCAGCCTCCTGAGTAGCTGGGGTTGCTAATTTTTGTATTTTTAGTAGAGAAGGGGGTTTCACCATGTTGGCTGGGAAGGTCTCGATCTCTTGACCTCGTGCTCCCCCTGCCTCAATCTCCCAAAGTGCTGGGATTACAGGCGTGAGCCACCACAACCAGCCAAGTGTCTTTGTTTTTATGAAGCTTTGATATAGGAGTTAAGAAGAAATTACTTAGGCAGAGAGTGAGGGTACTGGAGTCCTTGGTAAGGTTTTCTTTTTAAATGAAAAGCAGCCCCAAATCACTTTCCTTTCTAACAAAGAGCAGCCTGTAAAATCAAGCGGCAGACATAGATGCCAGCAGTTGTGGCAATCATGTTCAAAATGGCGACTCTATCTTCCCTTTTCTTTGCCAGCCACATGTCCAGTAAGGAGCAGACAAGATGGCTCCAGCCAAGGGGAAAGCCCATCTGCATAATAAGATTAGTGTGTGTGGTCAGCCTTCCCCAAGTGCTATGTAAATGTCACACCTATTCCAACCAATCCGTGGACCCTATGTAAATCCCACAATGCCTCTTCAAGCCTGCTTATAAAATTTGGTGGACTTGGGCCAGGTGCAGTGGCTCAGGCCTGTAATCCCAGCACTTTGGGAGGACCAGGTGGGCGGATTGTCTGAGGTCAGGAGTTCAAGACCAGCCTGGCAACACGGTGAAACCTTGTCTCTACTAAAAATATAAAAATTAGCCAGGTGTGGTGGCAGGCGCCTGTAATCCCAGCTACTTGGGAGGCTGAGGCAGGAGAATTGCTTGAACCCAGCAGGGTTCACTAGAGAGAGGGGCTTTCTTCTGACTATTAAACCTCCACTCCTGAACTCCTCGTGTGTTTCTGTGTCCTAAATTTTCTTGATGTGAGATGATGAACCCCGGGTATTTACCCCAGACAATATAGTCACTTCAGCTTCTTTCTAGTTGAGGAAGAGAAACTATAAATAAGTGGAATTTTGTGCAGTAGTTTCAAAAAGTGCTAAATGTAATAAAGCAAATAGAAGAGGGTAATGAATAAAGAGTTTCTGTGGTAGGGGAGGTAAAGCAAAATGGCCAAATAGAACCCTCTAGCAATCATCCCCACTCCCCACAAGAACACTAAATTGAACAACTACCCACACAAGAAAGCACATTCATAAGAAACAAAATCAAGTGAGTAATCACAGTTTGTGGTTTAACATTATATCCAGGAAAGGGGCACTGAAGAGGGAAGGAAAGACAGTCTTGAAATGCCAACAGCACCCCTCCCCAGTCTCCTGGCAGCAGTCACATGGTGCTGAGGAGAGAGATTTGTGTGACTGGGGGAGGGAGAACACAGTGATTGTGGGACTCAGTACTGCCTTGTCATAGCAGAAAGCAACACAGACCAGAAATTGGCCAGTACCCACAGAGGGAGCATTTAGACCAGCCCTAGCCAGAGGCAAATTGCCCATCCCTGTGGTCAGAACCTAAGTTCTGGCAAGCCCCACCATCATAGGCTAAAAGGTTCTGGGGTTCTAAATATATTTGAAAGGCAGTCTAGGCCACAAGGATTTCAATGCCTAGACAAACCCTAGTGTTATGCTGTGCTCAGAGCCAGTGGACTTGGGGTACAAGTGACCTACTGCAATACCGCTTAGGGCAGCCAATGGTGGGCTTACATCAACACCCCCCAGCGCCAGGTGGTGCAACATGAGGAGCGGAGAGCAGTGAGTGAAGAGGATTTTGTCTTACAACTAGGATACCACCTCAACTACAGTGGAATAGAGCACCAGGTAGAGTCCTGATGCCTGAAACGGAGGTAGGGCCTCCATTTCAGGTCCTAGCTCCCAGACCACATTTCTGGACATGCCCTGTGCCAGAAGGGAACCCCCTGCCTTGAATGGAAAGACCGTGGAAGGATTAATTGCCTACTGATTAAAGAGCTTGTGGCCCTTAAATAAACATCGGCAGCACCCAGGCAGTACTCACCATGGACCTTAGGTGAGACCCAGGGCCATGCTGACTTCCAGTATAACCCATCACATGTGCAGCTGTGGTGGCCACAGGAAAAGACTCCTTCTCCTTGAGGAAAAGAGAGGGAAGAGTAGAGGGGACTTTGTCTTGCAGCTTGGGTACCAACTCAGCCACAGTGAGGTAGAACACCAAGAAGGCTCCTGGGCCCCCTAATTTCAGGCCTTGGCTCCTGGATGGCACTTTTGGACCTTCCCTGGGCCATAGCAGAGCCCACTGCCCTGAAGGGAGAGTTTCAGGCCTGGCAACATTCACCACAGCTGATTAAAGAGCCCTTGGTCCTTGAGTGAACATTAGCAGTAGCTAGGCAGTACTTTGTGTGAGCTGGGGGCAATGGTGGTCAAGGAGAGAGGTTTCTTCTGCTTGAGTAAAGGAGAAGAAAGAGTGATAAGAACTTTGTCTTGCATCTTGGGTGCCAGCTCAGCTGCAATAGAATAGAGCATGAAGTAGAATCCTGTTTCCCAACCCCAGGCCCCGGCTCCCAGATGGCATTTCTGGACCTGCTCTGGGCCAGGGCATAGTTTACTGCCCTAAAGGGAAGGCCACAAGCCTGGTTGAATGTCTTGCCTGCTGATTGAAGAATTTCTCCCTTTGGCCTTGAGAGAACATCAGCAGTAATCAGGTAGTGGTTGCCATGGGCTTTGGGCAAGACCCAGTGCTGTGCTGGCTTCAACCCAGTGCAGTCCTAGAGGTGGTATCTCCTAGAGAGATGCTTGTGTCACCCTTCCTCAGTTCTAGGCCATTCAGCACAGACAAAAAGACTCTGTTTGTTTGGGGGAAAGTAAGGGGAAAGAACAAGAGTATTTTCCAGGTAATACAAAGAATTCTCCCAGATCTTAACTAAGACCACCAAGGTGGCACCTGGATTAGTTTGCAAGAGTCACACAGTTACTGGTCTTAAGGTGCCCCCTAATGCAGATATGGCTGCAGTAACCAAAGACTTAAATCACAACACTCAATTCCCTTTGAATAAATTTGGAAAGCCTCTCTAAGAAGGATGGGTACAAACAAGGCCAGACTGTGAAGACTACAATAAATAAATAACTGTTTAATGTCCATATATTGATGAACATTCACAAGCATTAAGACCATTCAAGGAAACATGACCTCACCAAATGAACTAAATAAAGCACTAGTGACCTACCCTGGTGTGACAGAGATATGGGACCTTTCAGACAGGGCATTCAAAATAGCTGTTTTGAGGAAGGTTAATGAAATTAAAGATAACACAGAGAAGAAATTCAGAATCCTATCAGATAAAGAGATTTATCAAAGAGATTTACATGATTACAAAGAATCAAGCAGAAATTCTGGACCTTGGGCCGGGCGCGGTGGCTCACGCTTGTAATCCCAGCACTTTGGGAGGCCGAGGCGGGCGGATCATGAGGTCAGGAGATCGAGACCACGGTGAAACCCTGTCTCTACTAAAAATACAAAAATAGCCGGGCGTGGTGGCAGGCGCCTGTAGTCCCAGCTACTCGGAAGGCTGAGGCAGGAGAATGGCGTGAACCCAGGAGGCGGAGATTGCAGTGAGCCGAGATTGCGCCACTGCACTACAGCCTGGGTAACAGGGTGAGACTCCGTCTCAAAAAAAAAAAAAGAAAGAAATTCTGGACCTCAAAAATTCAACGGACATACTCAGGAATGCATCAGAGTCTCTCAATTGATCAAGCAAAAGAAATAACTAGTGAGCTTGAATACAGGCTATTTGAAAATATACTGTCAGAGGAGACAAAAGAAAAAATAATAAACAATGAAGAATACCTACTAGATCTAGAAAATAGCCTCAAAAGGGGAAATCTAAGAGTTACTGGCCTTAAAGATAAGAGAGAGAGAGAGATTTGGGTAGAAAGTTCATTCAAAGGGATAATAAACGATAACTTCCAAACCTAGAGGAACATATCAACATTCAAGTACAAGAAGATTGTAGAACACCAAGCAGATTTAACCCAAATAAGACTATATCAAGACATTTAGTAATCAGAGCCCCAAAGGTCAAGAATAAAGAAAAAATATTAAAATCAGCAAATGAAAATAAATAAATAACATAAAATGGAGCTCCAATACATCTGGCAGCAGACTTCTCAGCGGAAACTTCATGGGCCATAAAAGAGTGGCATGACATATTTAAAGTGTTGAAAGAAAAAACTTCTCCTAGAGTAGTATATACAGTGAAAATATACTTCAAATGTATAGGAGAAAATAAGGACTTTCTCAGAGAAACAAAAGCTGCGGGATTTCATCAATACCAGACCTGTCCTATAAGAAATGCTAAACGGAGTAGTACTTCAATCTGAAAGAAAAGGATATTAATGAGCAATAAAAAAACTATATGAATGTACAAAATTCACTGCCAGTCATAAGTACACAAACAGTATTATAACACTGTAATTATGGTATGTAAACTACTTATATATTGAATAGAAAAACTGAAAGATGAACCTATCAAAAATAATAGTTACAACTTTTGAAAGCACAGTATGATAAGATATAAATAGAAATAATGAAAAGTTAAAAAGCAGATGTGATTAAGTTAAAGTGTAGAGCTTTTATTAGTTTTATTTTTACTTGTTTGTTTTTGTAGTCAGTGTTGTTATGAGTTTAAAATAATGGATTTAAATATTATTTTCAAGTCTCGTGGTAACCTCAAATAAGAAAAAAGCCTACAACAGATACGCAAATAAAAGATTAAAACATACCACCAGAAAAAATAATTGAATTTTGATATCTTTTTCTAGGTTTGGAAAGTTCTCTGTTATCTCTTTGAATAAAATTTCTACCAGAAACTCTTTCTCTCTAGATCTTCTTTAAGGCCAATCACAGCAGAAATACATGAATTTGAAATAAAAATATACAAAAGTTTCAAGAAAATGAAAAGTTGCTTGCAAAGATAAATAAAAATGGCAAACCTTTAGCCAGATTAAGAAAAAAGAGAGAAAATCCAAATAAATAAAATCAGAGAGAATATTGTCTTTACAAAATGAAAGACAGGAAGGAAGGAAAAGAAGGCTACAAAACAACCAGAAAACAAATAACAAAGTGGCAACAGTAAGTCCTTACCTATCAAGGATAACATTCAATGTAAATGGACTAAACTCTTCAATCAAAAGAAATAGGGTGGGTGAATGGATTAAAAAATAAAACCCCACGATCTGTTGCTTGTAAGAAACACACTTCACCTATAAAAGCATGCATAAACTGAAAATAAATAAATGGGCAAAGATATTCCATACAAACAGAAACCATAAAAAAGCAGTATTAGCTGTATTTACATCAGATAAAATAAATTTTAAGACAAAAACTATAAAAAGAGACAAGGTCATTATATAATGATAAAGGGTCAATTCAGCAAGAAGCTATAACAATTATAAATACATATGTACACAATTGTGTAGCACCTAGATAAATAAAGGAAATAGTATTAGAGCTAAAGAGAGAAATAGGCCTAGATAAAATAAAAGCTGGAAACTTCAAAACCCCTCTTTCAGCATTGGATAGATCACCAGCTAGAAAATCACCAAAGAAACATCAGATTTAATCTGCAACATAGACCAAAAGTACCTGATAGTTATTTACAGAAAATTTCATCCAATGGCTGCAGAATATACATTCTTCTCCTCAGTGCATGAATCACTCTAAAGGACAGACTATATGCTAGGCCAAGCAACAAGTCTTAAAACATTCAAAAAACATAAAATCATGTTGAGTATCTTCTCTGACCACAGTGGAGTAAAACCACATAATAAGAGGAACTTTGGAAACAATATAAACACATGGATATTAAACAACATGCTCCTGAAAGACCAGTAGATCAATGAAGAAATTAGAAAGAAAATTAAGAGATTTCTTGAAACAAATGAGAATTGAAATACAACACATCAAAATCTATGGGATACATTAAAAGCAGCACTAAGAAGGAAGTTTATAGCAATATGCACCTATAGCAAAAAAGCAGAGAAACTTCACATAAACAACCTAACAATGAATCTTAAAGAATTACTAAACAAAACTACAAAACTGACTACAAAACAAGAATCTTTAAGATTCCTGTTTACTAACAAGAGCAAACCAACCCCAAAAATTGTAGAAGAAAAAAAAAAGTAACAGCAGAAATAAGTGAAATTGAAATTTTTTTAAAGTACAAAAAACAACAATATGAAAAATCTTTTTGCAAAGGTAAACAAAAATACAAACCTTTAACCAGATTAAGAAAAAAGAGAGAATATCCAAATAAATAAAATCAAAGATGAAAAAGGAGACATTATAACTGCTACCAAAGAAATTCAAAGGATTATTAGACAGTACTATGAGCAACTATATGCAATAAATTGGAAAAACTCTAAGAAATGGATAAATTTCTAGACACATACAAGATTGAACAATAAAGAAATCCAAAGGCTGCATAGTCCAAGAACAAATAATGAGATCAAAGCTAAAATAAAAATTCTCCCAGTAAAGAAAAGCTCAGACATGATGGCTTCATTGCTGAATTCTACCAAACATTTAAAGAAGAATTAATACCAGTTCTACTCAAGGTATATCAAGACATAGAGGAAGAGAAAATACTTACAAACTCATTCTATGAGGTCAGTATTATCCTGATACCAAAACTAGACAAAGATATATCAAAAAAGAAACCTATAGGCCAATATCCTTGATGAATATTGATGCAAAAATTCCTCAAAAAAATACTAGCAAACTGAAGTCAACAACACATTAAAAAAACATTCATCATGACCAATTTGGATTTATCCCAGAGATGCAAGGATGGTTCAACATAGGCAAATCAATCAGTGTGATACATCATATCAACAGTGAAGGACAATGATCATTTAAATTGATGCTCTATAAGCATTTGATTTTCAACAACCCTTCATGATTAAAAAAAAAAACTAAAAAAACTTGGTATAGAAGGAACATATCTTGGCCGGGCGCGGTGTCTCACGACTGTAATCCCAGCACTTTGGGAGGCCGAGACGGGCGGATCACGAGGTCAGGAGATGGAGACCATCCTGGCTAACACGGTGAAACCCCATCTCTACTAAAAATACAAAAAAAATTAGCCAGGCGCGGTGGCAGGCGCCTGTAGTCCCAGCTACTCGGGAGGCTGAGGCAGGAGAATGGCGTGAACCCAGGAGGCGGAGCTTGCAGTGAGCCAAGGTCGCACCACTGCACTCCAGCCTGGGCAACAGAGTGAGACTCCATCTCAAAAAAAAAAAAAAAAGAAGGAACATATCTCAACACAATAAAAGCTATATATGACGGACCCACAGCTAGTATCATAGTGAACTGGAAAAAATTGAAAGCCTTTCCTCTAGATATAAAACAAAATAAGGATGTCCACTTTCACCACTGTTATTCAAAATAGTGCTAGAGGTCCTAGTTAAAGCAATCAGACAAGAGAAAGAAATAAAGCATGTCCAAATTAGAAAGGAAGAAGTCAAATTTCCCTTGTCTGCAGATGATATAATGTTACATTTGGAAAGACCTAAAGACTCCACTAAAAAAACCATTAGAACTGATAAACAAATTCAGTAAAGTTACAGGATATAAAGTCTGTAAAAATCAGTAGCATTTCTATATGCCAACAGTGAACAATCTAAAAAGAAATCAAGACAGTAATCACAATTACAATAGCTACCAATACAATAAAAGACCTAGTAATAAACTTAACCAAAGAAATGAAATATCTCTACAATAAAAAGTATAAAACATTGATGCAAGTAATTGAAGAGGACACAAAAAATGAAGCCAGCTCATGTTCATGAATTGAAAGAATCAGTATTGTTATTGAAAGTAATTTACAGATTCAATGCAATCCCTATCAAAATATCAATGACATGCTTTACAGAAATTGAAATAATAATCCTAAAATCTATATGGAACCACAAAAGATCCAGAATAGCCAAAGACATCCTGAGCAAAAATAACAAAACTGGAAAAATTACAATACCTGGCTTCTAATAATACTAAAGACCTATAGTAACTAAGCAGCATAGTACTGGAATAAAAACAGACACATAGACCAATGGACAAAATAGAGAATCCATAAAGAAGTCCACACACCAACAGTGAACTCATTTTCAACAAAGGTGCCAAGAACATACACTGTGGAAAAACAGTCCCTTTAATAAATGGTGCTGGGAAAACTGGATATCCATATGCAGAAGAATAAAACTAAACCCCTATATCTTGCCATGTACAAAAATCAAATTAAAATAAGTCGAAAACTGAAATCTAAGAGCTCAAACTATGAAATTACTAAAACAAAGCATGTGGGGAAACTCTCCAGCACATTGGCCTGAGAAAATAATTTTTAAGAAATACCCTAAAAGCATAGGCAATGAAAACAAAAATGTACAAATTGGATTACTTTATTAAAAAGTTTCTGCACAACAGAAGAAATCATCAACAAATTTCAGAAACAACTCACAGAATGGGAAAAAATATTTGCAAACTATCCATCTGACAAGAGACCAATAACCAGAATATATAAGGTGGTCAAACAACTCAATAGGAAAAAAATCTTATAATCTAATTTAAAAATGAGTAAAAAAAAAATGAATAGAAATTTCTCAAAAGAAGACATACAAATGGCAAATAGGCATATGAAATGCTGCTCATCATCATTGATCATCAGAGAAATGCAAATCAAAACTACAATGAGATATCCTCTCATTCCACTTAAAATGGCTTTTATCCAAACAGCTAACAACAAATGTTGGCAACTATGTGGAGAAAAGGAATCCTCATAAACAGGTGGGAATTTAAGCTAGCACAACCACTATGGAGAAAAGTATGTCAGTTCCTCAAAAAAACTAAAAATGAATTACTATATGATCCAGCAACCCACTGCTAGGTATGTACCCAAAATAAAGGAAACCAGTGTATTGAAAAGATACCTGTATTCTCATGTTTATTGTAGCACTATTCAAAATAGCCAAGATTTGGAAGCAACCTAAGTGTCCATCAACAGATGAATGGGTATATAAAGAAAATGTGGTATATATACACAGTGGAGTACTATTCAGCCATAAAAAAATGAGATCCTGTCATTTGCAACAATATGAATGGAGCTGAAGGACACTATGGTAAGTGGAATAAGCCAGGCACAGAAAGACAAACTTCACATGTTCTCATTCATTTCTGGGAGCTAAACATTAAAACAATTGAACTCAGAGATAGAGTGATGGTTACCAGATGCCGGGCAACATGGAGGGGAAAGAGTTAGCATGTACAAAAATTAGTTAGATAGAATGTATAAAATATAGTACTTCTTTTTGTTGTTGTTGGTTTGTTTGTTTGTTTTTGAGATGTGGTCTTATTCCAATGCCCAGGCTGGAGTGCAGTGTGGTGTGATCATGGCTCACTGCGGCCTCGACTCCTGGGTTCTAACAATTCTTCAACCTCAGCCTCCCAAAGTGTTGGGATTATAGACATGAGTCAGCATGCCAGGCCAGATCCATTATTTGATGGCACAGCAGGGTAATTACAATCAACAAAAATTTGTTGTAAATTTTAAAATGACTAAAGCAGTATAATTGGAATGTTTGTAAAACAAATAAATGATAAATGTTCAAGGTGATCAATGCCCCATTTACCTGATGTGAATATTATGTACTGTATGCCTGTATCAAAATATCTCTTATACCTCATAAATATGTACAACTACTATGTACCCATTAAGATTAGAAAAAATTTATAAAAAGAGTTACTGGAATATGAAGTGTAGGTGGTCAGAGGAGGACTTTTGGAGGAAGTCCAGATCTGAAAGGTAAGATGGAATAGTATGAGGGCAGGGGGGTCCCATGCAGCAAATAAACAAACACGAAGTATCTGAATCAGAAATACAGTTGGAAATTTTGAGAAATAAAACTGTCAGTGTGTATTGAGCATAGAAAACAAAGGTAGAGAAGTATCAGATGAGCTCAGAGTTAGACAGGTACCACATTATCTAAGATGTTATAGGCTGGAGTAAGAAATTGGAATTTTATTATAATGTCAATGGGTAGCATTGGCAGGTTTCACGCAGGGAAGTGACATTACCTCATTGGCATGTTTTATATAAGATCACTTTAGCAGCTGCATAGAAAATGGGTTATGAGGATGTGATATGTAGAAGTAAGGAGAACAAATATAAAACTATTGCAGGTGTCTAGGGACAGAGGGTGGCCGCTGAGATGAGATTAGTAGTAGGAACTATGGTATGAAGTAGTCATATCAAAATTTTGGAGGACGTTTGTAGACTGAAAACAGATGGATAAGTAAAAAGTGGAATGTTAGAGGAATCACAGAGTTTATGGCCTGGGACATGTGTAAATCATGATTTTGTAACTGATGAGATAGAGGCAAGACAGTGGAGAAAGTTCTGTGGGAAAATCAGTTCGTCTTTTGTGTATGTGTTATTTTTGAAATGCCAATTTGATATCCAAAACTCAACTGTGACAATTATAGGGAAACTTAGATTTAGCAGTTTAATGTGGGAAAACAAGTTATTTGCATTTTCAGTGCTAAGAGCTTTTCTCAGAAATATAATTACAATTTTAGTCATTCTCTTTTAAATTCTATTAGATTAATTATTTGCCACAATCAACGTATTCATTTAATAAGACTCTAAAAAGCATGTCATGCATCCAGTCACAACACATAACATGACCATAGGTTATTTTTAATACAGGCCCTACTAACTTTGTCCTAAACTACTAGCTTTGGTGACTGAAAAATGTTTGTCCCACGAAGTGATCTCATGAGTAAATGATGGAGTAGAGTTGGAGAAATAGTAGCGAAGGCTCTGGTCCCTAATGCCCTAGCCATCTCGCCCACTGTCATCCCCGCTAAACACACAGCACAGATTTTGAACTCAAGATTGCTTCCTGTGACTTTATTTAAATATAAGGTCATATGACTTTTTAAAAATTTGTATTCCTTACCCCTAAAGTCTTGCCTTTGTCTGGAATGCTGGATCTACTGCAATACTTAGCCTTGAGTAAATTTATTTATGCCTTTTTATTTCGTATCTTTAGTTCTGTCTTGAGGTAAGATGACTTCACAGATTATAAGAAATGAAATAGCCCTAGGTTCAGAGGCCTCAGACCAGCCTGCAGCTGAAGGAGAGTTAATAAAGAAAACCTGTTATTAAATGGAAGTGCGGTGGCAAGCATATCTGTCACTTTTCCCAATCAATATAGAAGCCGTGAGAATGAGCTCCCATTTCATACATGTTATGTTACAGGGCTGAAGATCTCTCTAGCATTCGTAAAATGACAATGGGATAAGAGCATGCAGTGGCAATAAAAGAACTATTTCTCTGCAGAAGTGCCATAAGCCCTGAGCAGTATTTCCAGAAGCATGTCCTTAAACCTTCCATTAATTTATAAATATTTTGAAGTGACCCTGGATTTCATGTGTGTGTACATGTGTGCATTTGGTTTTCTGTTCCTGCATTAATTCACTTAGGATAGTGGCCTCCAGCTTCATCCATGTTGCTGAGAAGGCCACGTTGTCATTTTTTAATAGCTCCATTCTTTCTTGGTCAAGGGTTGAGCAAAAAACAAGTCTAAGTCATGGTGTATATATGATGTTTATATATCACATTTTCTTTATCCAGTGCACCATTGATGTGCGTCCTGCTTGACTCCATGTCTTTGCTATTATAAATGGTGCTGCTGTGAACATATGTGTGCATGTATCTTTATGGTAGAAGGATAATTGTTCCTTTGGGTATATAACCAGTACTGAAATTGAGGGATCAAATGGTAGTTCTATTTTAAGTTATTTGGGAAATCTTAGGACTGCTTTCCACAGTGGCTGAACTAATTTACATTCTCTCATGGGCTTTCTTGGGAATCCTCATGGCATAATGGCAGGAGACCCCAGAGCAAGTATCTAGGAGACTGAAGTGGATGATTTTTATGGCTTAGCCTCACAAGTTATAGATAAAGGAAACAGAGATATGAGGAGGCTATTTTAAATTTTCTAATTAAAAATGGAAGAAAAAAACTGTAATGAGATATTTTCACTTATATGTAATTTATGTCACATTCTATTGGTCAGCCCGTGTGAGTTTTGATTCAATGAGGGAGGGTCTATACAAGGGTGTGATTACTAGGAGGCAAAGAATATTGGAGGTCATCTTGGAGCCTGATGACCACATAGGGTTAATTTCTGTTTCTTGCAATCACAGAAACCTAGCTGGTGCATCAGATTAAGTTGAAAAAGTGCAGGCTGCTTTTACATATTCTTAATAATTTTAAGAGGTCCTCTAGAAAAATTCAGCTTCTGAGAGAAAAGGTTCCAATAATTTGGCAGTATTCCCCAGAAAATATGTATTTCTATTAGTTCTGTGTTCCTGGCACTGGATTTTGATTATGACTATTATAAAATTTTCAATTGTAAATGTGTCCCCAAACCATGGGAACTTTTAAATAACAATACTGTACAAATCTTGATGATGGTGAGACTAGGCCCAAGACTACTTTCTTAACCATGGCATGTGTCCATAGTAACTAATCTCTCACATTTCCAAAAGATTAACCATTTATCTGAGCATTTGCAGTAATACTTAAGAGATATCAATGCAGATGGCCCCTGACTTACAATAACTCAGCTTATAATTTTTTATCTTTCCCATGGTGTGAAAGCCACATGCACGTAGTACTTAAAGTACCCATACAACCATTCTGCTTTTCATTTTCAGTACAGTGTTCAGTAAATTACATGAGATATGGAACACTTTATTATAAGTAGGCTTTGTGTTAGATGATTTTCCCAATTGTAGGCAAATGTAAGTGTTCTGAGCACGTTGAAGGCAGGCTAGGCTAAGCTATGATGTTCCACAGGTTAGAGGTATTCAAAACATTCCCAGTTTATGATGGGTTTATCAGAATGTAACCCATCAATACAGAGGAGCATCTGTATACTAATATAAGTGTTGTTGTTTTTTTTTTCCGTTAGTCATAGTATAAGATTAAAATAACTTCCTTTAGTAAATTAGAACCAAAAAGAGTTGGGCACTGTAATGCAACTTTCTTGTTTTAGAGATGAAGAAACTGAAGCCCATAGAAATTATGCAATGTTCCCATAGCCACCCAGTTGATCGGAAAGCCAGAACTTGAACCAAAGTATCCCAAATTCTATACCAGTATTTTTTTTTCTATTACATGAGTCTAAACTGTGCTATTTGACTAGAAGCTTACAAATCAGTCCAGTTGTTCCATTTGGTATTTGATTGACAAATAAGAGCATTTCATACTTCCTTCTGGACTTTATCAAAAGTAATAGTACAATAAGTATATGAATAAATTATACAGTATAACTACTGAATCCCTCTTTAAGCAGGATTTGGAGATCTGAGCAGGCAATTCTTTAAGTTTCCAATTAAAACTGAAGAGAAAAAGCATAATGAGATGTTTAAAAGACAATTTATAGGGTATACAGACTTGTTGTACAGTTCCCTAAGTGAATTACAAAAGCACTTAACTTATACTTGGGATGTGATCTTCATCTCACAGGGAGTGCCCAATGGTTTTCTGATTTTACAACCAATATACTTGAAGAATACTTGGGAGGCTGTCATTTGGAGTGGGGGAAGATTCTTAAGAGGCAAAAAGCCAAGAGAGTGAGATAGAAAAATAGGTTTTGGTTCTTACTGGTGAGTTCAGCAAATGATCTTGAAGATCGCATTTTCTCTAGAGTTCTTGGATAAGCTAAGTTATTTGTAACTGCTTTCCCTGGAACTCTTAAATTGGTAGTAATATTTGGGAGCATAAGGATTCTTTGCCATATATCCTCACCTAAAATTCTAGATCTGAGGATTTCAAGTCTAGCTCTAGTTGAAGGAAAACTAAAGTAGGCTTTCTCAATTCAGCATATCGACATTGGAGTCATATAATTTTTTTGTTGTGGGTGTTGTCCTGTGCATTGTAAGATGTTCAGCAACATCCCTGGCTTTCACCCTCAAGACAGCAGTAGTAGCCCTCCCCTAATTGTGGCAAAAATATCTTCAGACATTATCAAATGTCCCCTGGGGGACAAAATCTACCAAAGTTGGAAGTCACTATCTTAAGGGAAGATTCTGCATCATTCACTGAGACTTGAGACAGTCTGGACAAGTATTTTAAATAGCAATACTGTACAAATCTTGATGATGGTGAGACTAGGCCCAAGACCACTTACTTAACCATGGCATGTGTCCATAGTAACTAATCTCTCACATTTCCAAAAGACTAACCATTTATCTGAGCATTTAATAAAGCACAGATTTATTTTCTTGGCTACATAACACTCTACAGGATCACTGAAGTCACTTTCATCAAATGATTATTTGGTGCCTGTTATGGCCCAGGCATTGTGTTAGCCACAATGCCCAATCTATACAGTCCCTGTCCCTGAGGAGATTCCAACTAATTAATGGTCCTACTGTCACTCAGGATATAGTCAGACTTATTTACTTCTAGAATTTTTCAGTAATGTTTTTGTCAAACTTAATAATCCTCCAAGTTTGGAGCCAAGTCCATAAAACAGAAGTATGTCAAGACAATGTCAATCAATTCATTGGTTCAGTGACAAGACTACCAGATGATGTTTTTGGCTAAAAATTAGCCCTCCAACTCATAAACAAATGGAAACAGTCTACACTATAAAACTAGTTCTGATTTTCTCCTAGATTTCTTGAGAGTTTTGTGAAGAGAGACTTTTCTAAAACGGGAATATGATTTTTGCTCAGATAAATTATGTTGTTCACTTTGCCAGCCTGAGTAGCTTTAAGGGTAGAAGCGGTAACACGTGAAGCTCCCTCAAAATTACTTTCAGGGAGATGAGAGAGATAATAAAAACAGGGATGGAACTGTTCAATTTTTGGATCTGTTGAGCTGGAGTCACAAATTTGCTAACAAGTGAAACGAAGGCATTTGTAAAAGATTCATCTTCCAGGGAGTCGCATGGCAATTTTAAGGCAGATTTCCTATCGAGACCGTATGATGTCTATTTATGAAAATTGAACTGGATTCCTGAATCACTCTATAAATTCTAACTAAAACAATACTCCCATTTCAAGTATTTATGGCCTCTGCCTCTCTTGGCTTCAGATCGTCAGAAGAACATATTTGGAGGCATTCAGAAACTTACAAAAACAAAAGCATGCACTTAAAACTTCTTTTTTAAATCACCGACTCACCCTCTAGCTAGAGAAGAAAATCCCAACAAATCAACTTGAGACTTAGCAAGAAAAGAAGTACTGGAGGAGGTTTTAAAAAGGAGCAGGAAAACAGAGGTGAAAATAGCTTCTAAGTCATCAGAATAGATCTTTCTGCATGCAGTGAAAGAATTTAGGTGCAACACATATCCTCAAAACTTTGAAAAAAAATGTATTGATGGGAAAAGGGGTTTAGTTCAAATAATGTGGATTTTGAAAACACAGTAATTGTTCACATTTCGACTTGGCCATTTATTAGCTAGGTAACTTTGGGCAAATTACTCAATCCTTTAAGTCTTGGTTCTTCCAATCGTAAAATGAAGTTTTAATCCACTACTTAAGGGTGCTTTAAAGACTAAATGTGATAATATATTTAAAATGTGTTTTGCATGACCTATGCCTCTTTACTGTAGCCACAAATTTAATTATTGGTTTGCTTGTTTGTTTGTTTTTTTCCATCTGGACTAAGTATGAGGATAAATTGTGGTAGACAAGAGTAAAACTGAAATGTAGAGAGGAATGAAACTTCAAAATAAATATTGGATATATATACATAATAAATATCTATATATCGTAAGTATACACATATACATATATACACATATATTATATATACAATATACAGACATTATATATACATATATACATACACACTTATGTGTATGTATATATATTTGATGCTATGAATACACATATGTAAAGCAACAATACTGTGTAATCTTAGGAATATGAGCACTAGAATTAGATCATTTCTATTTGAGCTTTGAATCTACCACTAACTGTGTTATCTTGGTTAGGTTATATCACATCTCCAAGTCTCAGTTTCCTCATCTTTAAACTAGGGAAATCATATTTGCTACTACATAAAATTGTGATGAGGGCTCTCAAAGATAATGACAGTCAAGTAGTTAGCACCTAAAAAGCTCTCAGTAAACAATATATATTGTTTTAGAGACAATGTTGTCCACAGCTCATGATGGCAGTACACGTACAACATTTGGTTTCTGCGTATACATGTGTACATCATGTTTTTAGGTATCATCCTAATAAATTAAAAAGTCTCTGTTTATCAAATTATAATAAAATTTGATATGATAATTTCTTCTGTCTGTTATCAAAGTCAGAATTTGTCTTTATGCTGTATTGTTCAGACTCTAGCTTTAAGAAAAGCTAAGAAATTGAGCCCAAAAGGATTCCTCTCCAGCATTAGCCCTTAAATGTATCGTTTCTGTGGCTGGCTGCTGTTTTGTTGTTTCTTGCTGTACATTATCTAGCCTAATGACAAAGCTGAATTAACACATTTTATTCTATTAAAGTGCTTTGTCTTGCAAATACATTTGGAGGGATTTTTGTCTTTTACATAAAGAACTCACATTTATTGTGTATTCTTCCCCCTACAATACACACCCTAAAATTTGAATCAGAAACAAGAAAAACAAGGAGAAAGGTGACTGCCACAGACATTTTATGCAAGCAGAACTGGTTTTGTGTCTGATATGTTGAGTAAAGCAAAGCAAGTAAAAGTGAGGGACAGTGTCCATTGGAGATATGTTTATAGCTTTGGGGATGGGGTGGAGAAAGGTCAAGGGGGTTTATATAATCCAGGACAGGAAGAAAGGCATATACTATTACATGAGCAAAAAAAATGAGGAGCACTATTTATCAGCCCAGACCTTGAATTTTATATGCTTTATTTCATTTAATCTCAAATGAATTTCGTAAGGTAGGAATTATTATTATGACCAATTTATAGCTCAGGAAACTAGATCGTGAAAAGATGAAATACTTGGCCAAGGTCACAGAACTGATTCAATGCAGAATTCGGACTAAAAACATCGTCCGCTGAGGTTAGACTCAGCTCCTCTTCTTAATTTTTTTTTTTTTTTTTACAATGGCACTGCAAAGTTAATGTCATTTTGTCCATTTTCCTGAGAAGAAAACTATGTTTAGATAACATAAGTGACTTTCCCCACACTGACAACTGGGAAAAGCCAAAGTTTTGATCCAAATGTGTATCTGGGTTCATATTGAGTCATAGAAAACTACTTGCTATTTTTCTAGCTATGGAGTATCAATATGGTGTGTTGGATTTCCCTTCAAAGGAATACACTCAATGAACTGCATTCAACTTGGGAAAAAAAGAAAAGACTAATAGCCAGAATTGAGTGCAAAAAAGTGACATGAGGAAGTTTGTGATAAGACTACTTTTCTCATAGGTGCTTGCCTTCCCTTCAGTTGACTGGTCTCCATCTGTCCATATCAGTTAGCAATTGCCAGGTAACAAAATACCATAAAATTCAGTGGGCTTAAGTTGATAACGCTTTAGTGTTGCTCAAGAGTCAAGGAGTCATCTGGCCACGTCTTCTGGTCTTGATTGAGCTGGCTCACACATCTGTGGTCAGCTGTGGGTCAGGCACAGCTGTGCTGGTGCACACTATGCATTCTCTATGCTTGGGAAAGTCAGCTGTTGGCTGGGATACTTTGTTGCACCTCCAATTGGCCTCTATCTACCAGCTAGCCTGAGCTTGTACATAATGGTGGCAGAGTTCTGAGAAAGCAAGCAGATACCACAAAAACTCTTGAGGCCTACATGCGGAGCTAGCACACTATGCCTTATCTGCATTTCATTGACTAAAGCAAGTTGTGAGGATATCCCAGATTCAAAATGATGACAAAGGGAATCCACTGCTGCATATGAGGAGCTGTAATGTCACACTGCAAAGGAGTAGAAAATTTTTCCTCTTCGAAGTTAACCTACCACACTGCTCTCATAAAAATGATCAGCCAAATGTGTTCTCACTAAGCTATAAATGGATTATGGCACTTGTCGCATGACCACCTTGTGAATGTTTGCATTTTTTATGTAAAGGTATTATAGAAAGACTTCTACCATTATTTGATCGCTTCTAGCAGCGCCAAAAGACATTTTTGAGATTAACAAATAACTCTTTTTAAAAATATATGCCTAAAAAATATCTATAGATAAATCTCAAAATCTGAGAATGAGGCATAGTTTCCTCTCTCTCAAGGCCTACAATTAAATGGGAAAAACACAACATTTATAAAAGGGTTAAATAAGCTGGTAGGTTTTTCTACACATAAGGTAAATACATGTTTACCCTTTCCATCCTTTTAATTATACCACCTTACTGAGAACAGAACAGAATAACCAACTCTGGGAAATCCTAAAATAACACTTGAAAAGGAGGCAACAGAGATGAAAAATGGCCACCTAATTTCTTGTTTATGTCTTAAAGAATAAAAACCATGTGAAGGACTGGTCCACTTATTGAAAGGAAGCATCTTGTGGTGTCAGAGGAAAAAAAGCCAAACTGGTAGGAGAGGGCTGTGTTGATTAGGGCTGCTTCAGAACACATGTTAGACTGATTAGGTCTAGAAAGAGCTGGGAGCTTGTGCTAAGAGTTCCCACTTCCATTTCCCTTAAGAAAAAAAAAAAAATGCTAGCATATATATATGCATATATATAGCTAGTTTTATATATCAAAAGCTATATATCACTTTCTAATATACAAAAAGTATGTCTATGTAGACATAGATATCTTTTTATTCAAAGGATAACCATGTTACAAGGAAAAAGACTGGTAATACCAAAACTTGGAGGATATATGGAGCCATTGCAAGTCATACACTGCTAATGGAAGTATAAATTGGTACAACTACTTTGGAAAACTGCTTAATAGTATCTACTAAAATTGAGCATATGCCTTCCTCTTGACACCAAAACTTCTCTTCTGAAAATATGCCTAATAGAAATGTGCACATATGTTCACCAGTAGACATGTACTAGCATGCAAATAGCAGCAATATTTGTAATAGCCCTAAGTAGGAACCAAACCACACCTGTGCAGGTAGAAATCAGGATAATGGTTACCTTTGGTGGGGAATGTCTGGGAGGGAGCCTGTGGGGGCTTCTGAGTGTTGACAATACTCTATTTCTTGATTTTGGAAAAGGTGTGTTCATTTTATGAAAATACATCCAGCTGTTCAATTATGATATGTGTGCTTTTCTGTATGTATATTATATTGCATTTTTTAAAAATAGCCATGTTGTAAAGAAGTTAAAAGTCTAATTGAGTAAAAGTAAAATGAAAACCCACAGTGCTAAATAAAGCAGAGGCTAGCACATTGCCAGCCTTCAATATCAGAAGCAGACAGAGGCATCCAAGAGTTGAATTTCTGTGAGTCAACCGGGATGAAACGCCCTTCATAAGTAGCAGAGTACCACAGGCTCACCAACCGAACTTCATAAAACTGGAGAGGGCTGGGTGGGATTTCACTGTTCGTGAGGGGAGGCTGAAGAAGGCTGAAATTCTTGCCTGAAATGGTGACTGTGGATAGTTGACTGGTTGACAGAGTGACATATAGCAGCCATGCACAGAACTTGTGGAAGCCTAAGACTGGCTCACTGATGGAATCACTACTCCCCTAATCACTATGGAGCAGAAGTTCTAAGACCCAATATAAGTTCTGCTTCTGGACTGAGAATCCATGGGGATCCTGGTGGGGCAACTGCAAAACCACCAGGGAGAAATGAGCAAGAGAAAGACAGAGGAAAATTTTAAAAGACCTTTAAGATAAATATACAAAATAAAATTTCAAAACAAAGGACAAAAATTAACAAAAGAAAGTGAATAACAGCAAACAAGTAAGAGATGAAATGACTCTTGAGAGAATGAAATGGTAGCCTTCTCAATATAATTTTTAAAACGACCTTTATGTGTCTGAGAGATAGAATAAGAAACAACATCTGTAAAATATATGAAAAGTTTTAAAACAAATATATTAAGAGTGAATATGAAGGAAGATAAGAATTGAGAACAGATGAATATAAAACAGGACAAAGGACTAGCTGATAAAAATGTACAAAATACATGCAACGCTTTATGATATCCCCAAACTGGAAAAAAAATTTAAGTATTTATCAATCAACTGATGGATACGTTGCTTATCCATCAAATGGAATTTCAGCAATAAAAGTGAACACTTTACTGTTATGAAAAGATAATTACTACAACATGAAGAGCCCTTAAAGCTATTATGCTAAGTGAAAGGAGCAAGACATGAAAGCCTACTTATCATACGATTCTATTTGCTATGGTTTGACTGTTACATTCCCTGAAAATTCATGTATTGAAACCTAGTCAAAAATATGATGCTAGGAGGTGGTGGCTTTGGGAGGTGATTAAATAATAAGGACAGAGCCCTCATGAGCCCTCATGAATGGAATTGTTACCCGTGTGAAAGAGGCCCAAGAGAAACCTCTCGCCACTTCCATAATGGGAGGACTCAGTGAGAAGGTGCCATCTATGAACCAGGAAACAGGCCCTCACCAGATACTGCATCTGACAGTACCTTAATCTTGGAGGTGCTTTCCTGGCTTCCAGAACTATGAGAAATAAATTTCTGTTGTTTATATGCTACCATGTTTATGATATTTTATTATAGTTTATATATATGTGTGTATATATATATAAATATATGTATGGTTTTATATAAATGGTGTCTAAATCTGTTTATATATATACTGTTGTTTCTATATACAATCTTTATGCATACATGTACATACTGTTCATATATGTGTATATATATATACTCAGTATATATATATATCTACACAGTAAATATATGTACATACACACTGTGTATGTATACTGTGTATATATGCATATATATACTGTATATAGGTAAAAATACTGTATATATGTGTGTGTATATATACCATATATGTGTGTGCCTATACTGTATATATATGTGTGTGTGTGTGTGTATATATAAATATATATATGGACTTAGACACCATTCATATACAACATCTAGATAAAAGCAAATTTATAGAGAGACAGAAACTGTTTCACCAGGATTTCTGATTCTCTTATTATCTCTTTGCAAGTACTTCTGAAAGTCTTCTAAAAGTCTTCTTAGAACATTTTGATATATAAATAAGCAAGAACAAAAATTGGTGTGTATGTACGATTTGTGAGTGACAGAAAGACAGAGACAAATAGAGGGTGAGAGACAGAGGGAGGAAGGAAGGGAGATATTTGTTATTATTTATCTGATAATATTCAATAGGAACTCTGTTGTTCAAAACTCCTCCCATTTAGATACATGGGGCAAAACGTGGTTTAGCCTATTAAGACCCACATGAGCAGGCTTACTGCCTTCACTAATGCCAATAGTTTATTGGAAAAGCGGAGGTTTCATCTGAAAGAGGCCAATAGTTTGCCTGCCTGCATTTTTTCTTTATCTGTTTTGTATAGACAACATCTTAAAATGTTAGATTTGCTCCACTTGGAATAGTTTCATCTGGAACAAATATATAGTCCCTTGGCCTTAAAGAATGGGACATTCAGAGCTGATCACACCCTTGGATTCAATAATCAAAATAGCCAAATTTAATCTGAATATGATTAGAGACATTGTGCATCTGCATCCCACATAAGTCTATCAAGGACTGAGCTTAAGGCATACAACCTAGAGGTTTCTTCCAGTGATTTTCAGTCTTAGAGTTTAGGAGTTGAACCAAATAGATTTCTATGCAATGTCAATAGATGGAGAATTCACTTTCTGTCCAAGTCCAAATAAGTCCACTATGTTGATATCTGGGACTAGGACCAGAAACTTGCATGCACTTAATAGTTGAAAACAGAACTCCTTATTTTTTTAAAAAAATGAGACCAAGGAAAAGGTTTTTCTTTGAAGTTTTGTATAAAACCTCATGGGGTAGTTATAAGGATTTGTGAAATATTAAATATCTTTGAGTTTGGAGAATTGGCATTGTAGCAGTGCAAAATTGTGTTCCTTTCTTTCTCCTTTTCTTAATAAGCCCACTACATGACCTTCTAAAGTCTTTGTTCCCTTAGGAAACATAAGATGATTTGCAATATTCTGTAATAAAACTTGGAAAAGATAGTCATAGCACTGCTTCAACAATTATGAACATTGCTTTTAGCTGCAATTTTCCAACAAACCATTCATACAGTAATTGTGAATCCTGGAATAATGCTTTGGCCTAGAGTACAAATGTCCCCTCATGTTGTTTGTGGTATGGGCTCAGCAGTCCTGCTCCTTGGGTATCCTGAAGCTTTGTCACTTGGTACATAAATGATCTTATCTCTAAACTGGATCATGAATACAAACAAGAATTACGGCCTTATTCCTGGAAGTACAGATCTCTTCCTGGCTAGGGCTTCTCCTTCAGCTCCAAGAATCATCCCACCCTCTCCCAACCGGCACAGGATCAGCTTGTTTGCTCACTGAAGACTCATGCTTCAGTGAATACTGTGATTGAAGTTCCCGGTTGGCACAGTCAACATTCCAGTGTTCTGTGATGATTGTGAGCCAGCATCTGTCTGCTGATGGCAACCTCTATGTGGCTTTCTCACAGCTCTACCTTCCCCTCCACTCACATACATTCCCCCAACACCAGGGCTCCAAGAGATGTGTTTCTCTGAAGTGACCCGTGCATCTACCTGTCATAGAGATAGATTGTTTTCTTGTTAAGCGATGGTCACCTGGTTGAGTCCTCAGATTTCTGGAAGGAAGAATATTTCTCCTCCTTTTTGCTGAGCCAAAGGACTTCTCATTAAGATTTTTTTCTACTGTTGAGTTTTCACTGTCCTCTTGGCAATCAGACAGAACATTGCCTGTCCACTTAGGTAACTTTACAGAGAATAAATGAAAGCTGGACAGTTTATGAAAAACTAAGAAAAGCTGAGCTGCTTGAGGGATTTCTAAAGAAGAGCTGCTTTCATGAAGCAGGAAAAAAAAGTACAGATATTTGTAATGAAACCAGGAACTTTAGGGCCATTCAGCTAGAGGCTACAGACCCCCATGACGGTACTAATTTTGGAGACAGCACAATTAATTTCAATTCTACAAATACTGCATAGAGAAACAAAGAGTGAAAAGAGCAAGAAAAAGAGAGCAAGAGAGAGAAAGAAAGAAGGGAGAGAAGGAGGAGGAAAAAAGAATGAGAGTAAGAAAAGAGGGGTAAAGGAAGATGAGGATTTCTTTTCCCCAATTTGCTTATAGCAGGTGTTAAAAACAGTCCAGGGAATCTAAAGAGGGTCAACAAAATTGTATTCAGGATGCTGAGATAGGAGCATCATTTGAGCCTGGGAGGTAGAAGCTGCTGTGAACAATGATAGTGCTGCTGAACTCCAGCCTGGGAAACAGAGGGAGACCCTGTCTCAAAGGGAAAAAAGAAAAAAAAACACCTCAAAAACTTATTAAGATGAGATTTGGTGCATGCTTGGTGCATGGAGTGTTCCTGTTTGTTAATCTATGCTCAGAGACTTGCAAATTTCAAGGCCAGCATCCATACACTCATGAGGGTTTGCACCCTAGGCAAATAGCTCTCATGTCACCCTAGTCTTCTGCCACTTTTGGCCAGGCTGATGACTGAAATGTCATTTTACTTTGGTCTTAGTCCTGATCTGGGTGAAAGCCATGAGGACCCTCTTTCCGATGATGTCAGCACTATTTCCAAATATTTTCCCAGCTTAACTCTGGCATTTTTGTCTATCTTTTTGATGGGCTTTATGAGTCAAGAAAATGAAGAAACTTTTAATGATTATGTTCTCCTTGGATTGGACTGGGTTGCCATTGTGATTCCTCCACACTTGGTGGCAGCTCTGGTGAACAAAAACAATGAGCTTTTTTTCTAGGCTTCTTTAAGAACGCCTTAATAGGAAACACATTCTACATTCCCCATGTGCATGTTTTCAGTGAAAATCTTTATTTAATTTTAGTAGAGAATTCAGTCCAAGGGTTCTTCCATGTAACAAAGGGTAGTACTGATGGGAACACATCCCTAGAGGAACTTTTAGATGCAGATTCCTCGGGGGCATCTAGGAAAGGAACAATGCTTAGGTCCCCAAATCATGTTGGTGTTTCTGAGAAGTGTTCTGCTCTCCTTGGGTATGGATTTTTTTTTTTTCTAACCAAAACAGATAAAGAAGAAAGCAAAGAAAGAAGACAGGAAGGAAGAAAAGAGGGGAAAAAAGGAAGGAAGAAAGAGAGGGAGGAAAAGAGAGGAAGGGAGGGTGGAAGGGAGGGAGGGATGAGAAAGGGATGGAGGGAGGGACGAAGAGAATGAAATTCTTTAAACTAATCGTTAATCTTTAGGAATTCATTTGCATTCTTACCTTCACTTTCCAAACAATAAGTTCCATTCTGTTCCAATTGATAATTTGAAGGGAAGACTCTGCCAGCTGAGCATAAACAAAGGGTAGGGGGTGTTGAGAAAAACTTCTTAAATGTTTTGTTGCAGCCAGCACTGGTGCCTTCTGGATACTAGGGATACCAGGGTCATTCAGAGATATCTTACTTTCTGTTCACTTCTGAGAAACAAACTTCCCCTGGATTCCTTCTTTCTCTTTGGCTTCACCTAATTCTCCTCACCTGTTCTCAGCAATGAGGAAGCTCTTTATTTTACCCAGAGTCACTGTTTCCCCAGCCCTTTTTGTAACAGAGAATCTGGATACCTCCACCTGCAGCCTGCCACCCTGCATACTCTGACACTATGTGTCTTGGAAGCTTTGCCCTGAGGAACCATCCAGAGAAAGTTCAGCCATCCTTTTAGTGGGTTTATGCCCCATTAAAACTGGGATTGGAAGCATGTTTCCATGTTTCCATCTGTTAATTACCAATACACAGCTTGACATGCCTGTGGGAAGCCAGGAGCCACTTGGAAAAGTGTGGGCAGAGGATTTATCTCATCCAAACAGCCCCCTAACACACGACTGCTGCTACATGTCATTGTATATAGTTAGATGGATGTGGGCATAAAGGAGCAAAGGAGAAGCCCAATCCCTACTGTCTAAGGAAAGCACGGGTGCTATTAAGCTACTTGAACTTTCCCTATCACAGCCTAAGAACTTTCCCTATCACAGCCTAAAAAGCACTCAGACATTTGATCAACATTTCAAGGCAAAGATTCATTGGATAGAGTATTTTTTTCACAGTGTAATCCAGATCTCCCTTTAGAAGACGCTGGGAATTTACATGAGAAATGGGGCAGGCCATGAGCAAAACAAAAAAATGACTGATATTCTTCTTTGGCTTTCATGCACTTTTCTTTTAGCTTTGGCTCCCACACCTACTGCCGATCAAAATTCCAGAGTTTATAAAGTGCTGGTGCTCAGTTAGGATTAGGTGAGGATAACAGAAAGTTGAGTCACTACAGGAAGACGTTGAAGTTGGTTTAAAGGCTTATCTCCACCCAGACCTACATTTATGAATAAAAAGCTATCAAGCTAGGTAAATCTTTAACAGCAACATGGCAGGCTGTGCCAGACAAAGAATTTTAAGTCATGTAAATCAAATTATAAAGAAGATTTCTGCCTTGATATTTCCAGAAGACCAGTCTTGATCAAAATCTCAGGTGTCCAGCTTTGGAGCTTCCCATGTGGTGAAATATTTGACAACCAGCTTTGAAGGCTCATTGCTTATCTTTGAAAACACCACAGACCTGTGGGATTTGAAGAGCTATTATTTGAGTCTTAGAGATGAGGGTGACATCCTTTTCCCACTATTGACCCAATCTCTAATAATTGGCTCCATATAGACTGAAAAATTTCTTAACCATACTTCTCTTTCAGGTTCCTGTCTCATTTCATCTTGAAATCAGAGCATTAGAAAAATCCAAAGTTACCCAATGTTTCCTGACTAAGGAAACTTCACAATTTCTAAAAGTCAAAAAAGTTCAAATATTCCCCCATCAACAAGCACATTTGCCAGTGGTATTTCAAAATTAAAATGAAAAACAGTAATGATAGAAATGCTGCAACCTCACTCCTGGCATGAACAAAATGCTAACAAAATCTCTTCTTTCTGCTTATCTTCAGATGGAGGGTACATGCTAATGTGTATTTCAGGGCAAACTAATGTCAAGGGAGGGAAGGCAGTTCCTGTCTTTTTGTTATTTTTTTAAGCAATCTTCTCCAATAGGGCTGCTTCTGAAAATAAGTTTCTAATTAAACTTCCCATACTATATTGCAGTTAAATAGGGTAAAATTTGCTGTTTGATGTATTGAGAAAGCATGCAAACACTAGAAGGCAATGTGGAGGTTGCCAGAAGCAATGTGAAACCACAATTTCCTAGGCATTACAGGTAATCATTAGCAGGCAAGTTGTTGAGTTCAACCAGAAAATGCTTTAATTATATCTTGTTGTGTATCAGGAACAGCCTAGGTTTGCATTCCATGTAAAAGGAGAAGAGACCACTTTCCAGTTGGTTTTCCAAATAGAAGTGAAGAAACCATGAAGATGTCCCTATATCCAGTCCCTTAGCCAGGACCAGTTCAATTGGAATATGGACAGTCAAGGAGGCTGGAGTTCTCCCAGTAAAGGATAGCGTAAGGTTTGGACAGTGTGCCTTTTTACTAATTTTAGCAAGAACATCTTCCAGTAACAGAAAAGATATTATACATATGGCAAGTAGATGGTTAAAATCCAGTCCTGACTCTGCCTTGTGCTTTTTTGAATGGGTCACTGTGTCAATTATTCCCTTCTAATGCCTTCTGGGTTTGGGAAGTGTTCAAACTATCTTTCCTTCCTGCTGCAATTAGATTTTTATAATGAACACATGTAAAGACCTGCCTGATGATTCAAAGATATTCTATTTTCCCTTGGCCTCCCCTGACTTACACGTCCTAATGATACCCCTGCCCCAGTATCTCTTTAGCCTTGATTCCCCATGTGTTTCCTTTTCTGGAGATGGCAGGAAGGCTCCTCATTCTGCTTCCAAACTTTGAGCCTGGAAGACATTCTCCCAGGTCAAATCTCTGAGGAAGAACTACCCTACCACTCTAAAGAACAGAGTCACTTTTCTTCCAGCTCTTCCTAGCGTTTCCTTAAATCCTCTATATCTATGGCTGTCAGGCAAAGGACTTAAATAAATGAAATTTATATACTATCACTCTTGCTCCTTTAGCCCAACATAACCATGCCTTTTGGCCTTAAAAGGATTAAAAGGTAATATTCTGTTCCTTGACTCTGGGATACAGACCTATTTTAATAGTGACATGTGCCTTCTTATCCCTTGTTCCAGCCTTTTTGTTTTTCCTTATATATTATTGTTACTAAACATACTATTAATTCCACTTGTTTATTTTGTTTTTGTCTGCCCCCACTAAGTTGTAAACTCTGTGAAGGTAAGGATTTTTATCTGTTTTATTCACAGTTGTATATTTAGTACTTAGAACACGGGTGTGGCACATAGTATGCCCCGAATACATGTTTGTTGAATAAGTGAATTCCATAATGTGAAGTATTAGATGTGATATCAAGTAAACAGCAATCATCCACTGTATTTACACCACCAGGTCGAGTGCTCAAATACACCAAAGGAATGTGTGACTCCCAGTGTCAGCCTAAGGCACCTACTTTTCAGAGATAAGAATGGAACCAACTCTTACTCCTTGCTTAAAGGAGGCCCATCATCATCTCTCCTAGATCCTAGGGAGAAAGAGGATCTATTCTCATGGTTGCCTCTCACTCTGAACATCTGCTTCTCCCTTGGTCTTGGGTCATCTTGCCATATCCCCATTCTGAATCAGAAGGATCCAGATTTTGCATTCATCTACAGTCATCTACAGGGTGTTAATGGAAGATTAAGGAGATAATTCAGGACACACACGCAATCCCAAGTTAAATTTTAGAGATAACTACTCTAAACAAATTCTTTGGCAAATTTGCCCTATGGCCAGATAATCTTCCTATTTTTCCTGTTTTGCTCTCTGGTCCCTGATCCCAATTGCAGCTTAATGATAGAACTGGAACAATCTGAGAAGTCAAGTAAAATGCATTTCAAATATGTCCATCTCAAGAACAGAAAATGGGAGCATATAGGCACTGGATTCCATTGCTCTGTTGGTCAAGTATTACCCCGTGGGATATTAAACTCCCTTCCATTCCAGGCTTGCGCAGGCTGAGCAGATTGCCACTGGCCTACCATGCATAAAGAAGCCCTAGGGCGGACAGCAAGAGAAACTGATCTTGTAGCTAAAAGGAAGTTCTGCCAAGTTACACGTGTGCAAAGTATTTAGCCATGGCAGTGGCTAAAATAAAATATGGTCTAGGGAACTAAGAGGGAAGGTATAAGAGGTATCCTTTACAAGGGGAAAGTGTAATGGCACTTCCCACACCAGAAGAATTAAGACAATAAGAAAAGAACAATTTTTTTCAACCATGATATATATTTATATTTATATACATATACATATAAATGTGTGTGTGTGTGTGTATATATATATGTATTTTTATACATCTTTTTTGAAAAAGAATGCTAAACTTTCAGTTCCAGTAATAGTAGAATAGGTTCATATAAATCTCCTGCTGAGGACCACCACAAAAGCTGGTTGAATTACTAAAACAAACAAAAATGTCTTGAAAGCATCAAAGACCTCAAAAGATAGGAGAAAAAAATAAAATAAAATAAAAACCTGTGCAATTTTTGGAGAAGACAAAACCCAGAGATGTAAGCACAGTTAATCAAAGTTCCCTTGGCCTTGAGCACAATTTTCTAATCCCAAGAAAGAAGTCATAAACCTAAGCTGAGCTTTTCATAGCTTCACAGGGATAGGGGCAGAAATCAAAGCCCAGACCCTTCCAAGGCTGGGAAACCTGAAAAATCACCTCTCCTTGAGCAAAATTCATAAGGCTTATTTCCTTCAATGAGAATAACACAGTAATAATGGCCTTCCCTAGAGTATTTCCTTTCACCTGGTGATTTAGGGCACATTAGGCCTTAAGCCTAAATTCAGGTTATCTGGGGCTGGTGAACCTCTGGGGCCCATCTCTCCTTCCTTCCTCCCTCCTTCCTTCTCTCCCTTCCTCCTTCTCTCCCTCCACTCCTTCCTTTCTGCTTTCCTTCCATCTATGGAGAAATTGTCATTATTCTAGGCCTCAAACTATTCCTGTAAGTAATACCTTAAATAAATGTCCATCATTTGAAAACTACCAGGAAACAACAGAAATGTGGCTCACGGAGCAAGCAGAAATAACATACAACAGAAACCAATTCACAGGGACTCCGGTCATGGATAATATCACAAATAGTCACAGAATAGTAACTGATGACTAATCAGCAACACATAAAATGGTCAAAGAAATTAACAGTGCACTTATAAACTTCAGTAGGAAAATCGGAAACTGTAAAAAAAGATTGGTAGATTCCAAGTGTTTAAAAATTTCTTATCATAGAAATTACTTAAAAGTGTGTTTATAAATGAAGAAAACAATACAAAAGATCAATGAAAAAAAGGTTTTTTTAGAAGATAAACAAAATGGACAAACCTCTAGCCAGACTAATGAAAAAGAAAGGAAGAAACCCAAATAAATAAAATCAGAGATGAGAAAGGAGATATTAGTGTAGTTGCTTTAAGGTCTGTTTTGTCTGATATAAGAATAGCTGCTCCTGCTCACTTTTGGTTTCCATTTGCAAGGAATATCTTTTTTCATCCTTTTACCTTGAATTTATATGAATCCCTATGTCTTAGGTGAGTCTCTCTAAGACAGCAGATATTTGGAAAAGAAGGTCATTATGTAATGATAAAAGGCTCAATCCAAGAAGAAGATATTACAATCCTAAATGTATAGGTACCTAACACTGGAGCTTTCAGATTTATAAAACAATTACCACTAAACCTAAGAAATGAGATAGACAGAAATACAATAATAGTGAGGGACTTCAATACTCCACTGACAGCACCAGACAGATCATTGAGATAGAACACCCATAAAGAAACAATAGACTTTGGCCAGGCGCGGTGGCTCACGCCTGTAATCCCAGCACTTTGGGAGGCCGAGGCGGGTGGATCACCAGGTCAGGAGATCGAGACCAGCCTGGCTAACATGGTGAAACCTGGTCTCTAGTAAAAAAACAAAAAATTAGCTGGGCGTGGTGGCAGGCGCCTATAGTCCCAGCTAAGTGGGGGGTTGAGGCGGGAGAATGGCATAAACCTGGGAGGCGGAGCTTGTGGTGAGCCAAGATCACGCCACTGCACTCCAGCCTGGGCGACAGAGTGAGACTCCGTCTCAAAAAAAAAGAAACGATGGACTTAAACTATACACTAGAGGAAACGGATTCAACATATATTTACAGAACATTCCACTTAACAACTGCAGAATATACATTCTTCTCATCAGCACATGGAACATTCTCCAAGACAGACCATGTAATAGGTCACAAAAGAAGTCTCAATAAATTTAAGAAAATCGAAATTATATCAAGTATCTTCTCAGACTACAGTGGAATAAAACTAGAAATCAGCTCCAAAAGGAAGCCTCAAAACTATACAAATACATGGAAATTAAATAATCTGCTCTTGAATGATTTTGGGGTTAGCAATTAAATAAATAGTAGTAGTGACACAGTTATCAAAACCTCTAGAATACAGCAAAAGTAGTGCTGAGAGGAAAGTTTATATTGTTAAATGCCAACATCAAAAACTCTGAAAGAGCACAAATTGACAACCTAATGTCACACCTTAAAAAATTGGAGAAGAAGGACAAACTAACCCAAAGCAGAAGAAAAGGAATAACAAAGAACAGAGCAGGACTAAATGAAATTGAAAAAAAAAATACGAAAGACAAATGAAACAGAAAGGAGGTTCTTTAAAAAGATAAACAAAATTGATAGACTATTAGTGAGATTAACCAAGATAAGGAGAGATAAGATCCAAATTAGCTCATTTAGAAATGAAACTGGGGACATTAGAACCAATACCACAGAAATACAAAAGATCATTCTACATTACGATGAACACCTTTATGTGTACAAACTAGAAAATCTAGAGGAAATAGATAAATTTCTAGAAACATACAACCTTCCTAGATTAAATCAGGAAGATATAGAAACTCTGAACAGATCAATAAAAAAGCAATAAAATTGCATCAGTAATTTAAAAATTGCAAAGGAAAAAACAATTCTGGAACCTGACAGATTCACAGGTGAATTCTACCAGACATTCAGAGAAGAATTGCTACCAATCCTACTGAACTATTTCAAAAGATAGAGAAAGAGGGAATCCTCCCTAAATCATTCTCTAAAGTTGATATCACCCTAATACCAAAACCAAGAAAGGACATAATGACAAAAAAGAAAACTACAGACCAATATCCCTGATGAACACAGATGCAAAAGTGTTCAACAAAATACTAGTTAACCAAATCTAATAGCACATCAAAAAGATGATACATCATGATCAAGTGGGTTTCATCCCAGGGATGCAGGGATGGTTTCACATATGCAAGTGAATAAATATGATACATCACACAAACAGAATTAAAAACAAAAACCATATGATTGTCTCAATAGATGCAGAAAAAGTATTTGATAAAATCCGGTATTCCTTTATGATAAAAACCCTCAACAAAATAGGCATAGAAGGAACTTACCTCAAAATAATAAAAGCGATATATGACAATCCCAAAGCCAATATTATACTGAATGGGGAAAAGATAAAAGCATTCCCCCTGAGAACTGGAACAAGACAAGGATACCCACTTTCACCACTTCTGTTTAACATAGTACTGGAAGTCGTAGCTACAGCAATCAGGCAAGAGAAAGAAATAAAGTGCATCCAAACTGGAAAAGAGGAAGTCAAGCTATCACTGTTCACTGGTGATATCATTGTTACCTAGAAAACCTTGAAAACTTATCCAAAAGACTCTTATATCTGATTTTTAAAAATTCAGTAAAGTGTCAGGTTACAAAATCAATGTACACAAATTAGCAGCACTGCTATACACCAACAAGGACCAAGCTGAGAATAAAATCAAGAACTCAATTTATTTTGCAACAGCTGCTCTCTCTCTTTCTCTCTCTCTCTCTCTCTCTCTCTCTCTATATATATATATATATACACACATGTATATATACACACACACACACACACATATGAATATACTTAACCAAGAAGGTAAAAGATCTCTACAAGGAAAACTAAAAAACACTGCTGAAAGAAATTATAGATGACACAAACAAATGGAAACACATCCCATGCTCATAGATAGGAAGAATCAATACTTTGAAAATTACTATACTACCCAAAGAAACCTACAGATTCAATGCAATTTCCATCAAAATACCATCATCATTTTTCACAGAACTAGAAAAAATAATCCTAAAATTCACATGGAACCAAAAAAGACCCCTAATATCCAAAGCAGTTGCTATTGTTTGGCTCTGTGTCCCCACCCAAATGTCATCTAGAATTGTAATCACCACGTGTTGGGGGAGGGGCTTGGTGGGAAGTGATTGGATCATGGGGGCAGTTTCCCCATGCTGTTCAAGTGATAGTGAGTGAGTTCTCATGAGATCTGATAGTTTAAAAGTGTGGCACTTCCCCCTCACCTTCTCTCTCTCTCTTGCCACCATGTAAGACGTGTCTTGCTTCCCCTTCACCTTCTGCCGTAATTGTAAGTTTCCTGAGGCCTCCCCAGCCATGTGGAACTGTGAGTCAATTAAATCTCTTTTCTTTGTAAACTACCGAGTCTCAGGTAGTTCTTTACAGAAGTGTGAAAACAGACTAATACAGCACTACTAAGCAAAAAGAACAAATCTGAAGGCATCACATTACTAGACTTCAAATTATACTATAAGGTTATAGTTACCAAAACAGCAAGCAGTACTGGTATGAAAATAGGTACTTAGACCAATGGAACAGAATAGAGAACCGAGCAATAAAGCCAAATATTTACAGCCAACTGATTGTCAACAAAGTATACAAAAATATAAACTAGGGAAAGGACACCATATTCAATAAATGGTGCTGGGACATGCAGAAGAATGAAACTGGATCCCCATCTCTCACATTATACAAAAATCAACTCAAGATGGATCACAGACTTAAATCTAAGATCTGAAACCATAACAATTCTCAAAGATTGACAAATTCTTCTGAACATTGGCCCAGATAAAGAATTCATGATTAAGACCCCAAAAGCAATGCATCAGAAATAAAAATAAATAAATGAGACTAAATTAAACTAAGAAGCTTCTGCACAGCAAAATAATAATAATAATAATCAGCAGAGTAAACAGACAAACCACAGAATGGGAGGAAATATTTGTAAACTATGTATCTGACAAAAAACTAGCATCCAGAATCTACAAGGAACTCAAACAAATCAGCAAGAAAAAGAAAACAATACCATCAAAAAGTGGGCAAAGGACATAGACATTTCTCAAAAGATACACAAAGACCAACAAACATATGAAAATATGCCCTACATCACTAATCATCAGGGAAATGCACATTAAAACCACAATGTGATACCACCTTATTCTTGCAAGAATGGCTATAATTAAAAAGTCAAAAAACAATAGATGTTGCTGTGGACATGGTGAATAGGAAACACGTTTACACTGCTGGTGGAAATGTAAATTAGTAAAACCTCTATGGAAAATAGTATAGAGACTCCTTAAAGAACTAAATATAGATCTACTATTTGATCCAGAAATTCCACTACAGGGTATCTACCCAAAGGAAAAGAGCCATTATATGAAAAAGACACATACATATGCATATTTATAGTAGTACAATTCACAATTGCAAATATATGGAACAAACCTAAGTGTCCATTGACCAGTAAGTGCATGAAGAAAATGGTATATATATGTATACACACACACACACACACACACACACACACACACCATGGAATACTACTCAGCCATAAAAAGGAACAAAATAATGTCTTTTGCAGGAGCTTGAATGGAGCTAGAGGCCATTATTCTAGGTGAAGTAATGCAAGAATGAAAAACCAAATACCTTTGGTTCTCACTTATAATAGCGGGAACTAAGCTGTGAGGACGCAAAGACTTACAGAGTGATCTAATAGACTTAGGGGACTCAGGGAGAGGAGAATGGGAAAGCAGTGAATGATAAAAGACTACATATTGAGTACAGTGCACAGTGCTCGAATGACAGGTGCACTAAAATCCCAGAGTTCACTACTATAGAATTCATCCATATAACCAAAAGCCACTTGTACCCCAAAAGCTATATAACTTTTTTAAAAAGCAAAAAAGGAGACATCACAACTGATACAGAAATTCAAAGGATCATTAATTGCTACTTTGAGCAACTGTATACCAAGAAGTTTGAAAATATAGAGAAAGTGGATAAATTCCTAGAGACAGACAACCTACCAAGATTGAACCATGAAGAAATCGAAAACCTGAACAGATCAATAACAAATAATGAGATCAAAGCTGTAATGGTAAGTCTCCCAGTAAAGAAAAGCCTGGAACCTGATGCCTTCACTGCTGAATTCTACACTACATTTAAAGAACTAATATTAATCCTACTGAAACTATTCTGCAAAATAGAGGAGGAGGGAATGCTTCCAAACTCATTCCACAAGGCCAATATTACCCTGATATGAAAACCAAACAAAGACACATCAAAAACAGCAACTACAGGCCAATATCCATGATAAATACTGATGCAAAAATCCATAACAAAATAGTGGCAAAGCGAATTCAACAATACATTAGAAAGATCATTCATCATGACTAAGTGGGACTTATCCTAAGCATGCAAGGATGGTTGAACATATGCCTCAATGTGATATATCGTATTAACAGAATGAAGGGCAAAAATATATGATCATTGCAACTGATGCTGAAAAAGCATTTGAGAAAACTCAACATCCCTTTATGATAAAAACATTTTAGAAACTGGGTATAGAAGAAATATCCCTTAACATAATAAAAGCCACATATGACAGAGCCACAGCTAGTATCATACTGAGTGAAGAAAGATTGAAAGCCTTTCCTCTAGGATCTGGAACATGACAAGGATGCTCACTCCATGAAAAAAAAAAAAAAAAAAAAAAACTATTAGAACTGATTTTAAAAATTCAGTAAAGTTGCAAGATATAAAATCAACATACAAAAATTAGTAGCATTTCTATAATATATACCAATAATTAACAATCTGAAAAAGAAATTTAAAAGGTGATCCCATTCCCAATAGCCACAAATAGAATTAAGTACCAAGTAATAAACTTAACCAATGAGGTGAAAGATCTCTACAATGAAAACTATGAAAGACTGATGAAAGAAATTAAAGAGGACACAGAAAAAGAGAAATATATTTCATGTTCATGGGTTGGAAGAATCAATATTGTTAAAATGTCCATATTACCCAAAGCAATCTACAGACTGAATGCAATTCCTATCAAAATATCAATGACCTTCTTCACAGAAATAGAAAAAATAATTTTAAAATTTATATGGAAAATTAAAGAAAACAAAAGACCAGAGTTGCCAAACTTCTCCTGAGCAAGAAGAACAAAACTGGAGGAATCACATTACATGACTTGAAATTATATTATAGAGCTATAGAACCAAAACAGCATGGCACTGGCATAAAAACAGACACATAGACCAATGGAACAGAACAGAGAACCCAGAAATAAATCCACACACCTATAGTGAACTTATTTCTGACAAAGGTGCTGAGAACATACACTGGGAAAAAGACAGTCCCTTCAATAAATGGTGCTAGGAAAACTGGATACCCACATTCAGAAGAATGAAACTTGACCACCATCTCTTGTCATATATAAAAGTCAAATCAAAATAGATTAAAGACTGAAATTTAAGACCTCAAATTATAAAACTACTCAATGAAAACATTGGGGATACAGTAACCAAAACAGCATGGTACTGGTACCACAACAGAGACATAGATCAATGGAACAGAACAGAGCCCTCAGAAATGATGCCGCATAGCTACAACTATCTGATCTTTGACAAACCTGACAAAAACAAGAAATGGGGAAAGGATTCCCTATTTAATAAATGGTGCTGGGAAAACTGGCTAGCCATATGTAGAAAGCTGAAACTGGATCCCTTCCTTACACCTTATACAAAAATTAATTCAAGATGGATTAAAGACATATGTTAGACCTAAAACCATTAAAATCCTACAAGAAAACCTAGGCAATACCATTCAGGACATAGGCGTGGGCAAGGACTTCATGTCTAAAACACCAAAAGCAATGGCAACAAAAGCCAAAATTGACAAATGGGATCTCATTAAACTAAAGAGCTTCTGCACAGCAAAAGAAACTACCATCAGAGTGAACAGGCAACCTACAGAATGGGAGAACATTTTTGCAACCTACTCATCTGACAAAGGGCTAATATCCAGAATCTACAATGAACTCAAACAAATTTACAAGAAAAAAACAAACAACCTCATCAAAAACTGGGCAAAGGACATGAACAGATACTTCTCAAAAGAAGACATTTATGCAGCCAGAAAACACATGAAGAAATGCTCATCATCACTGGCCATTAGAGAAATGCAAATCAAAACCACAGTGAGATACCATCTCACACCAGTTAGAATGGCCATCATTAAAAAGTCAGGAAACAACAGGTGCTGGAGAGGATGTGGAGAAATAGGAACACTTTTACACTGTTGGTGGGACTGTAAACTAGTTCAACCATTGTGGAAGTCAGTGTGGCGATTCCTCAGGGATCTCGAACTAGAAATACCATTTGACCCAGCCATCCCATTACTGGGTATATACCCAAAGGACTATAAATCATGCTGCTATAAAGACACATGCACACATATGTTTATTGCGGCACTATTCACAATAGCAAAGAGTTGGAACCAACCCAAATGTCCAACAACAATAGACTGGATTAAGAAAATGTGGCACATATACACCATGGAATATTATGCAGCCATAAAAAATGATGAGTTCGTGTCCTTTGTAGGGACATGGATGAAACTGGAAAACATCATTCTCAGTAAACTATCGCAAGGACAAAAAACCAAACACCGCATGTTCTCACTCATAGGTGGGAATTGAACAATGAGAACTCATGGACACAGGAAGGGGAACAACAACATCCGGAGACTGTTGTGGGGTGGGGGGAGGGGGGAGGGACAGCATTAGGAGATATACCTAATGCTAAATGACGAGTTAATGGTTGCAGCAAAACAACAAGGCTCATGGATACATATGTAACAAACCTGCACATTGTGCACATGTACCCTAAAACCTAAAGTATAATAAAAAATAAAAATAAAAAAAATTAAAAAAAAATAATAATACTATATAGCTAATCTGTGGCAGAGGAAAAAAAAAAAAAAAGAAAACATTGGGGAAACACTCCAGGACATTGCTCTGGAAAAAATTTCTTGAGCAATACCCTACAAGCCCAGGCAACCAAAGCAATGGACAAATGAGATCACACCAAGTTAATATGCTTCTGCACAGCAAAGGAAACAATCAACAAAGTGAAAAGACAACCCACAGAATGGGAGAGAATATTTGCAAACTATTCATCTGACAGGGGATTAACAACCAGAATATATAAGGAGCTCGAACAACTTTATAGGAAAAAATCGAATACTCTGATTTAAAAATTAGCAAAAGATTTGAATAGACATTTCTCAAAAGAAGACACCCAAATGGCAAACAGGCACACTAGAAGGTGCTCAACATCATTGATTTTCAGAGAAATGCAAATCAAAACTACAATGAGTCATCACCTCACTCCAGTTAAAATGGCTTTTATCCAAAAGACAAGCAATACCAAATGTGGGTGAAGATGTTGAGAAAAGGAAGTCCTCATACACTGTTGGTAGGAATGTAAATTAGTAGAACTACTCTGTAGAATAGTTTAGAGTTTCCTCAAAAAAAAAAAAAAAAAAAAACCAAAAAAACAAAAAAACTAAACTAAAAGTAGAGCTACCATACATTGCAGCAATCCCACTGCTGGGTATATACCCAAAAGAAAGGAAATCCGTACATCAAAGGCATATCTGCACTTCCACGTTTGTTGCAGCTCTGTTCATAACAGCCAAAACTTGGAGGCAACCTAAATGTCCACCAACAAATGAATGTATAAAGAAAATGTGGGGCCGGGCGCGGTGGCTCACGCTTGTAATCCCAGCACTTTGGGAGGCCGAGGCGGGCGGATCACGAGGTCAGGAGATCGAGACCACGGTGAAACCTCGTCTCTACTAAAAATACAAAAAAATTAGCCGGGCGTGGTGGCGGGCGCCTGTAGTCCCAGCTACTCGGAGAGGCTGAGGCAGGAGAATGGCGTGAACCCGGGAGGCGGAGCTTGCAGTGAGCCGAGATCGCGCCACTGCACTCCAGCCTGGGCCACAGAGCGAGACTCCGTCTCAAAAAAAAAAAAAAAAAAAAAAAGAAAATGTGGTACATTGTGTACTGTATACACAATGCAGTACTATTCCAACATAGGAAAAAATAAGATTCTGTCATCTGCAACAACAAGGATGGAACTGGAGGTTATTATGTTAAGTGAAATAAGCCAGACACAGAGAGACAAATATCGCATGTTCTCAATTATTTGTGGAATCTAAAAATCAAAACAATTGAACTCATGGAGATAGATAGTAGAAGGATGGTTACTAGAGCCTGGGAAGGGCAGCAGGAGTATGTGGGAGAAATGGGGATGGTTAATGGCACTAAAAATAAATAGTAAGAATGAATAAGACCCAGTAATAGCACAACAGGGTGACTAGAGTCAATAATTATTTAATTGTACATTCAAAAATAACTAAAAGAGTGTAATTGGATTGCTTGTAACACAAAAGGTAAATGCTTGAGGGGACGGAAACACCATTTTCCATGATGTGATTATGACGCATTGCATGGCTCTATTAAAAAAAACTGATGTGCTCCTTAAATATATACACCTACTATGTACCCACAAAAACCTAAAAATTAAAGAAGAAAATTTATAGTGTGTTTTTTATAACTTAAAATATATAAAAATATTTGGTTTATATTTCCATTGTTGATTTCTATTTTAATTACATCATGATTAAATATGGGGATCAGTATAAAGCAAAGCCTTTGAAATTTATTACTTGAATTATGACCAAGCACTTGGTCATTTTTTAAAGATATTTATTTCCTAATTTTTTAGCACAAAATTACATATTTACATATATATGGGAAGAAAACTCCAGTTAATTTTATTGCTCAGTTCTTTGATTTGCACTGTTAATTTTGTTTGCTTCATTAGATCTACTTGTGATCAATTTTCTTTTTCTTCCTAGCTCTCTCAATCTAAAAGTGTTTTTATTTTGTGTTTCTTACTTAAAGATCTTTTTTTCTATGTTGAAGTTATTTTCTCTGAGCAGTTTGAAGATATTAGTATATCTTCTGGTTTTCAGGGCTGCTAATGAATAATAGTCATTATCAGTATAATTTGCATTCCTTTGTTGGTGACTTTTCTGTCTGGCTGCTTTTTAAAGTGTTCAATTCCTGTATTTGTATATGTTTGCCTTTCACTGATTCTGAAAATTTTCAGCATCATATTTTGCAGTTTTACCCTTTCCCCTATTCTTTATTTTTGTTCTTGTACGACAGATCAGACTTACTCATTAACATCAGGTGTTTTTATTTCATCATCCATCGGTGACTCTAATGAAACTTTGAATCACCTAGGAAGTGTATTAGACTACAGATGCTCAGCCTGAGCTACTGAGATTCAGAGTTTTCAGGAGGCAGGGCCCTGGCCACCAGCATATAAATGACTCTCCAGGTGACTAATGAACCACAGAGTTTGAGAACCACTGTAACTAGGCAACTAGGAACGTAGGAACCAAGATAAGATTGTGCCTCGTGTAGTGAAAGAATGAAAATGTTGGGGAAAACAGTTTGGCACATAGGACAGAGTACACAGGCAGAGAGAATCATATGAATGCTAAAGCAAGGGCTGCTTGTTCCATTTGCAAGCTCAAAGCCAAGGCTACCCCACTTCATCCTAGTACAACTTTGTCATGTGGGGGTTTCAGCTGTAGCCTTTCACTTTACCGTGAATTTTCTCAGAAATTGACTTGGAAGAAGCGCATGCCTGTGTCCCTGAGACATGTATTATGTTTAATATATAGAGAGAGAGAGAGTTCAATTCACAAATCATAGCTGAAGGTTTCCCCAAAAGTACAAGGTGCTATTCTTTTTCCTAAAGCACCACTCAGATAATATGCAGGAGGCTGAGTCTACTAAAGGATCCAGCAAAAACTCCATTATTTTACAGGTACTCTTGGCCTAAATCTTTAAAAAATTTGGGAAAATAAATAAAAATTTTCTCACAAATTATTTCTTTGGTTTTTGTGATTCATCAATAGGCTATTAAGTGATTTTTCAAATCAGCTAAAAAATGAACACTTATACATACCCACACTCACACACCCTTTTAAATTCTAAACCAACATAGCCACTTCTGCTATATTTAGCTTTTTTTTTTAGGCAGCTGGTCCTATTGTTATATGGATTTGTTTCATAAGAGATGTTGGTGGGGCAACCCGAAAAGAGATTAAGAAACTAGAGCTGCCTGTCATTAGTTCCTGACATCCTAGACCTTAGTGATCTTATCTCGGGCAGAAAAGAGCAGAGTAGACATAAGGATTACACAGAAATCGTTAAGTGTAGTATTAGTAAAACAATCACCTGGGAAGAGAACGTACCCCTCTCTGTCACAGTGTGATTCCATAGGAAATCAACACACTAAAAGGAACACGCACTTCAGGCAACATCAGTATTGAAGGAAAAACTTTTCCAAAACTGAGTTTGTCATGTGAGATCTAGAAGACTGCATGGAGATTTTCAGTTGCTTACCTGTATGTGGTCATATTGAGCTGGGAAAAGCTCAGTCCAGGCTCACTGAACTGGAGTGTAACAGCCCCTTCATGCCTGTTGCCCCTGGTAGGTGTGGGGCTGCCTGATTACCACGAAAGATCAGCCTGACTGGCCTGTGCCTTTGTCCTGCTTGCAGGGGAATTTGCTTCTACCTTGCGGATATCAGCATTTATAACCATTCCCTGCTTGACCCGTATTCAGGATGTGTGGCTTCTGCGACATTGTAGGAACTATTTTTCTGAACTGCTGTCCTGAATCTAAGATATTTGTACACAATCTGTTTGGCAAGCCAACTACTGCTACTGTTACTTCCACACTTGAATGACTAAGTAGAACAGATGATGTACATTAATTTTATGAGCTCTGGACTGATACTTCCTTAAACTTTATTTTAATCTGCATTAGCTCATTTTTTGCTTCCAAAACATTCATTCTTCTGAGAAGCAATTCTTGCCCACAGCCTTAATAATGTGCAGATTAGGTTTTGTGAGATCTCCTCCTTTCTTCTGTCTCTACCTCTGCTCTCTCTAGGTGAGTATTTACCTTTTAACTGTAAAATAACTTTGGTTTTTCTTAATTCTGAATTTTTAATAAAGGAAAATGTACAAATTACATAGAAGCATGACAAAGAAAAATTGACTCCAGATCTTTGCATAAATATTGACCTTATATTTTAATTAAAATGCATAAACCAAATTTTTTTAGGCTATTTTGGTAGCACAGATGATGGAAAATTGTATCAATATCAGCCATTAGATGGCAGAAAGAAGAAAGCAAATATACTATTACTCTAGGGTTGCCAGGTAAGATTCATTTAATATTTGAGGCATACTTATATTTAAAAATATATTTATTTTATATGTAGAATTCAAATTGAACTTGGTGTCCAGTATTTTTATTTGCTAAATCTGGCAACCCTATATTACTAGGATGTACTGGATTTGATATTAAAACCATTCTCAAAGCTTACTTTGTTATCACTCACAACAAAACATTAAGGGCTTTTTTCTTTCTTTCTTTGCATATTTCCACATATGCAAAAATGTCTAATGCCTGTGTTGCTCCTTCCTGGGTTCCATAAATTTCTCCGCTGCCTAAGACCAGCAACCTCAAATGTTGGAGAACTTTTAAATCAGTTATTTTCCAATGAAAAGTATTTCAGATTCAAATTCTCATTCAAGTGTTCCTGTAGCTCTATACTAAAGCTTAATTGTTTTCAGCTCTACGTTTTTGGAAGTGGAAAGCATGGTTTTGCTAAATACAGAAAAGAGTTTCTGAGGACACTGGGAATTCTAGACCTGAAGAAATGTAGTATCTTCATTGACCAGTGTGCAGGGGAGCCGCAGGAGTGGCAGGATCCCAGACTTTGATGTCAGATGAGCCTTGCTAGGTTCTTGGCAATGGCAACAATTAATCAAGGGAACTATGGCAGTTTGTTTATCTGTCATAGGGTTCTTCATTCATTAAAAATTAGAGATAGAGAGATGGATGCATGTTAGTATGCACTTTCAATAAGGCACCAAATGAAAAGTAGTTGTTGTGGGATAAGATTTTGGCGTATTCTCCAATATGTTGTTTGTTCCCAGTCAAGTTACCTATCTTGGCCATGACAGCTGAGGCAGCCATTGTCTTAGGAAGAAGGCAGATCCCCAGCAGAAACAAAAACAGTATTGCCTCCATTGCTCGGGTCTGAGCTTCAAAATAGACAACAGTATGCTGTGCCAATAAGTGTTTAGCTAACAAGCAACTCTTTAAAAAGAAAAAAGGCCGTGATTTGTAGCATTTACGATTTCTGTGTTGTAAATATTCCCTTCATGTCTGATTTCAGCCTACCAATGTGACATCACTGAACTCAAAGTTGACAGGACATGCACACAGGCCACTGGGCTCGGAGAGTGTTATTTTGGAACTCCCGGAGTTGGATTTTATTTTTTAGCCTTGGAAGAGGAAAGATTCAGGATATAATGTGATACAGTTTCCTGCTACCCAGTAAGTGCATACAAATTTTTCATATGCTGATAGGAGAATTGTGGAGTGATTCAGAGAGGATCAAACTAATAAGTGGCCCAGTCTATATGTCCTTATGATCTGGGTGTGGTGAGATAATGGAAACCTAGGTAGAAAGAAAACTCCAAACATCTTATCGTGTTTCCTCTTTGAAATTCCTTAGATTAGAATAACTGTGTGCCACTGTTAGACAGACAAAAGGCCTAAGGTAAGACTTCTGACTCTCCAAGATCTTCTGGTAGCATAGAGAGGAGCTACAAGAACTTTAAGCCTCCATAGCTAAAGATGCAATTTTGACTGGCATGTGGATACAACTCTGGAAGGCCCAGAGACCTCTCTTTTTGTATCTCTTTCTAAGGATCTTGCTAATTTTTTCAGTCCTTTCCTCTGTGTCATGGGAGCTACAGTCCTGAAAACAGCACTTCCTAGCCTGCTGTGCCTGCAGAGTTCCCACTTGTATTCCACCAATGAGAAGTGCTTGGTGAGGTTTGATAGGTAGAACAGAAGAATATTTCATTATGGTTCTGTGCCTTTGGGCAGAGTGTATGCCTCAGCAGACAGCAGACATGAGACAGCCCCTTGAGAATCACCCATCTCAGTGCTGCAGCTCAATTTCACAGGCTGCTTTTTGTTAGAAAAAAAATGATTTAGGGGCTGCTTTTTATTAAAAGGAGAACCTTACCAATGACTCTCTTACCCTCACTATCTGCCTAAATAATTTCTTTTTAACTCCTAGATGAGAATCACCCTCCAATATTTTAGACTCATCCCATCATTTACTCCTTCTTTCCTATATTTAGTTATGCAATGCTTATTAAGGTGTTGTGCTTACACTGGGGAACCAGTAGTCTCAGGCATTCAAACAACTTACAGTCTAACAAGGAGACATACAGGTCAACTAGGACCTAAAATACAGAGAATTACTGTATTTACTACAAAGCTAACACAGGTGTATTGGTAACACATAGAAAAGGCTCTCAACTTAGTCTTAAGGGAACATAGAAAGCTTCCTTCTGTGGTTTTCCAGAAGTATGGGATATGAGAGAAGTGAATAGAAGTTGAATGTAGGGTGGGATGTCAGAGCTCTCACTGTTGAAAGCACTTGTTAGAAAACGGTATGAGCCAAAAAGAGTGTAGAACGCTGAGTGAAAAACAGCGTACCCAGCGTGGAAAGCCCCTCAGTCTCTGAAGAGGCCAGAGGAGCCACTCCACCAGTTCATAACTCACCACCCAAGGCCCAGTTGACTGACCAAGGAAAACAAGCGAGCAGGAAATAGAAGATAGGCCTTGGCCTACACAGAGTAGTTAGAGGAGAAGTGAAATTTGTTGAAGAGCTGAAAAACTACAATTGATTAGAAAAAGAGCACATCGACTACCAGTAAGTTTAAATTGTGGGTCAACACAGAGTAAGGTAAAGTAGCAGAAAACAATTCTAGGTAATCTGAGAGCAAAAGTTTTTTCTCAAGGTCTCCCAGGTGTTAAAGAGGTTAAATTTTATTAGAGGGACGGATATTTTATGTTGATTAATTATAAATGAATTGAGAACAAAAAAAATTGTTTTTTTTTTCAGCCATATCCTGTAATATTTTAAATCAATCACCCAACAATAAAGAATACCATTGTTCTTCAGCTTTTTTTGACTGCCAAGAAACTCAGATTCGGGCAATTCATTAGGAAAGAAAAGAAAGAAAAAGAAAGGAAAGGAAAGGAAAGGAAAGGAAAGGAAAGGAAAGGAAAGGAAAGGAAAGGAAAGGAAAGGAAAGAAAAAGAAATATACATATATATATATATTTTTGAAGTTCCTATTAAGTCATTTGTTTACATATTTCATTAGCCAGAGCTGTACCTCTTTCTTTATAGAGCCTGGGGCCAGCAAGGAAGGTGCCAACTTTCCAACATTAAGGGAGGAGAACTGTAATTCCTGGGTAACAATCCAACTGATTAGTTCAAGAAGATTACCGGAATTCTAAGAACTGAAGAAATGTAGGTTTTCTAACCATAAAATTATTTTCAACACCAGCCTAATACACCCTGTAAAGGGCATTCCTCCATGGCTAGACAAACTAACCAAGCAAGGGAAGGATGTAGTATGAGACACTTTCATCTATGTTAACATAGAGTGAGTGTATCACATGCATTTGGCTTGCTCACAAACTGAAACATATATATATAGTATATATGTATGTGTATATATATGTATATACACAAATCTCTAGTGTTCACACTGTAAAAAGACATCCAAAAAGGGAGTTTATCATGGCAAATTCAAAATTATGAATATATGACACACTGCGTAACAAACTCAAGAACTTTAAGTGTAAAAATATCACCCTGATGCCATTTGTTCCAAAGACAGCTTGGAGAAAGTTTGCTTTAGCAGACAGGACAACCACAAGGGGCACACTGGAGAGGTAGGAGAAGAGTATCCCCTCTACACTGCTGAGCCCACAGCCTGATAGATGGGAAGAGCAATGAAGCGCTCTGAAAAGCACAAGGTGATTTTGGTGGATTAGGCTTATATGCCCAAAGTGCAAATAAATATAAGAGTTTTCCATTTTCTCAGAAGAGTCTGCTATATGCAGGACTAAACAAGTGAGATGATCTATATAGGCTGACCTGAAGACCCTTTCCAATAACACCTCCTTCAACTTTCTTCCACAGAGCCCGGGCTCCATTCCCAGGTCACCCCTTTGTATTAACACATTCCCCCATGAAGTTCCTTCTTTAACATGCTGACATGTCTTGTGAACGTTATTTTTTTCTATAAGAACAAAAATATATAGGATACCTGATTTATGTTCCATTTTTAAAATAACGTTCTCTTGAAAGTTAGAAGTTCATTCAAAGCATTATCAGCAAGATTTTCTTATATATTTTGGACAAGTATCCGATAGTACTTGATGGATTCATTGCATTCCTTGGCCAGAAGCTCTCCAGTGGAGCACCTGTGCTGGGACTCTTTTTGGTGCTGTCCAATTCAGCAATGAGGCCAGGTGAAGTAGAAGTAAGGTCTGCAGGCTGGAGTTTCATCCAGGGAAATCTTCTTGGCTGTGAATCAGTACAGGAGCTTAAGGTGGGGACAGTGAGGGATAGCAGTAGGAATGGCAACAGAAACAAAAAGAGGAGAAAGCGTAGCTTCTAGGAATTGCTTAAAGAGCACAAGAGTGCAGAAGTTAATCAAAGGAAACTATTGGTGGTGACAGAAGCCAACGATGTTGGAGGCTCTTGTTAATGGAAAGCTACCTTGAGAATTGAGTATAAGCCCTAAGCTTTGCATCTTTAAAAAATAGAAAGCAGCCATTTCATATTTCAAGAGTGCTCTCCCTTAAGAAAATGAATGGTATACGAGCTATTTCTATTGTGGTCTGTGAGCCACAGCTTCCTAACTGTGTAAAAACAACACTTGGCTGAACAGTGACTACAAGAAGAAAAAAAACTATCACTTTTACAGCACAATGAAAAGAATGAAAAAAAGGAAAATTTCCTTTGCCATGGAATTTCCTGCTGGATAGACTTAATCCTGCATCCTTTTCTTCTAGCTGTCATGACTAGTTAGGGTGTAGAACAGGTACAACCTCTCTTTGGTATAATGCCACATTGAATTAATCCATCTTGGGGTCATGGATCATGGGAGCCTAGAACCTTTAAGCCTGATCAGTCTGCAAACTTCCAAAACAAGTAGTTTTTCTTCCCTTATTTCTGGTAATATACAGAGTATTTTAAGGCATTATGCCCACATTTCTCTGATATGCTTGACTTTTGAAGAGAAAGCAGAAGGAGTTCCCTCCTCAAATATAATCTTAAAGCTGCTAATTCATTAGCCATCCAGAGGTTGGTAAAAGGAATGTCCACTTAATTGTTTTTAAACCTGTAGACCGTAGACCATACTGAAAGCAACGGCCAGCAGAAGTAACAAATGTCATGAAAATAATTAGTGAAATGTTAAGTGAAAGTAGCAATTTTATGCAATTACTTTAAGTAGCTTCAAAATCTTTATTTTCCTAGCATCACATAGTTTTTCTAATTTTATATCCAAACACTCATATACAATATCTAAAGAAAAGAAATGTTTAAAAACCCCTACTAACAGAACCCAACCAGATATTGCTTAAATCTTAATATTTTGACTAGGAGAATATGTTTAAATCCCGAAGAATGGAAAATAGCATGCCTCAGTCTGAAGAATGCTAGTGTTCTTTCCACGGCAGGCTCACTTGGGTCAAGTGAGTGTAATTACTTCTATGGAGCCAGTCTTTGTTCAAAGGCTTGATACTTCTCCATTGCCTCTTGGAATTGCTGAAAGCTACAATGATTCACTTGGGTACAATTATAAGCATTGCTTTTCAGAAAGTCTTATATAAATACTACTTGGAAGAAAGAAGGAGAAGGAAGCTGAAAGGATAAATCAGTAATCGGAAAAACTTTCTGATTTTTTTTCCGTCATTTGTAATTACTTGATTATGGAATTATAGGTAAAAAGTCGTGTCCTTCTGTCACCATTGTCCACAGCAAAAACCACACAAAAATATAATGATCCTAGAGAAACACTTGCACGTGCAAACATACACACACACACACACACACACACACACATACATACAACCATGTTTTTGCAAGAAAAAGGGAAGTGAGACAAACATGATCATTCCTTTGGCTGGATCTGATCCCCCCCTGTAGGAACATAGATATTTTGCCATGTACAGATTTTGCGGAAGGATGTTGGAGGGACTCTCTTTGCTCCCAACAGCAAGGTGACATCCTGATTTGTGTTATTTCCATATACCCTGGTGATAATCATTCTGACTTATGAAAGACTACTCTTGGAAGACTATCAGGGCCACACAAGTCAGGTTCTAGGGCCAGCAGTCAATTGTTGGCTGGGAAACAGCCAGGTTTTGAGAAAAAGAGAAATTTGTTCTGGATTTTCCTGCTTTTCTCTGTGGCCAGAATCTATTCTTGGAGGAAAAATCATGGAGATACTTCAGCCTACTTTCTGTAGTTCTTAAAACAAATTTCCACCCCTTTCTCTTTTATTCCAATATGCTGTGTGGCAAGGCAAAATTCCACTGGTGCCATTTAAACATAAAAGCAAAGCCACAAAAATTTGCTGCCTCAATTTGAATTCCAGAACATAAAAGAGATTCTCAGGTTGCCTTCAGATCTGTGCTGTATGTGAACTTTGTGCTATTCGATTGCTGGTTATGGCCAGGCCCTAGAACTCTCTTTTCCACAGCTGAGATGTTTCCTGCTGTCCCCACCTCCTTTTCTCTAGTCAGTGTTCCTGGTTAGGTGCAGTTGGAAGCTCAGCTGAGCTAGAAGTATTCCACTGGACTCTCTAAGAGTAAACTGGAGGGATCCTCTAGAGAAGTGGTTCTCAAACTTTAGTGTTCATTAGAACCACCTGGAAGGCTTATTAAAACACACATTCTTGTGTGCTTCACTACTAGAGATTCTTGTTGACTGGAGGCAGGCGGGGGGAGGTGGGGAACTGGGAATTAGCATTTTTAAAAAGTTCCCAGGTGCTGATGCTGCTCAGAAGGCAACACTTTGAGCAGCATCTGTCTAGTGTTATTCACAGACACAAACCTAGGCAATAGGAGAACTCACTGGTTCATGTATTCATTCATCTAACATTAGTGTCATGTCCCAAGCCTTCTGCCAGGCTCTGTGATGCACACCTGAATAAAGCTCAGAGCAGTAGGGAGGGTGCATAAGCTTAATAATATGTTATGGGAAGTATACATAGAAATATGCACAGAGAAGAGTGGGGTGCAAAAGAGGGGAGGCTCAAATCTCTCTGGATGTGTGAGTGGGGTCAGGAGCTAGCATGAACAGTTTGAAGAGAAGATCGATGCTGGGCTACATCTTGAAAGAGAAGTCCAGAGCCACAGCAGGGCAGCACCATAAAGAGTGGCCTGAGATTGTAGTAGAGAACATTGCATGGAGATCTGTAGTGGCATATAGCCTCGGAAATAGGAAGAGAGGAATGGAAACCAGATATAAGACTTGAATAGTCTTTGATAGTCAAGGCTTGGCTAAAACATGAATCCTAAAAGAAGCAATAGAATAGAAGATAGAAAGAATACAATAGTGCTAGTAGGATTAAGAACAGATTGAATAAGAGGAGTGAAGGAAGGGAGATGATCAATGATGAAGATCAGGATTAGTGGGGGAATAAAATGAGTTTGTTTCTGAACACATCAAATTAAGGTGCCTATGGAGCATGAAGTTAGACCTCTATATTGCCTAATTCCATCTTTCTAGATGGACATGCAAGCTCTGGAGCCCAGGAGAGAGATTTGGGCTGGGATTACTCAACTTTGACCTATAAGCAGTTGAATTCTCAGAAGTGAATGAAGCTGCCCATTTGTTTATCCATTCATTAAATGTTTACTGAACACTTAGTACATGTCAGGCACATGTGAGGAGTATATTAGTATTCTGTGATGACAAATTATGACAAATTTAGTGGCTTAAAACAACACAGATTGAGCATCTGCCCACTGTCTAAGTCAGAAATCCAGGTTAGCTAGGCTGGTTTATCTCCTGTAGAGTTAGCAAGGCTGACATCAAAGTGTTGGCAAGGCTGCATTCCTTTCTGGAGTCTCTAGGATGTGTCTGTTTCCAAGCTCATTTAGGTTTTGGCAGAATTCAGTTCCTTGAGGTTGTAGGACTGAAGGTCCTTGGCTGTCAGCCAAGCTGTAGTTTCCACCTAGAGGCTGCCTGCAGTCTTTCTCACTCGTTCCTGAAGACTCCCTTCAGCAAGCCTGAGTCCTCAGAAAGGAAGATTCCCTATGGGCTGGGTCCCTCTCATGCTTCAAGTCTCTCTGACTTCCTTTCTGCTATACCTCTCTGCTGCTTCCTCCTCTGAGACACCACTCAGTGAATTTTCTCTGCTTTTAAAAAGTCATGTGATTAAATTCAGCCCACTTATGTAATTCAGGATAACCTCTCCATCTTAGGCCCATAATTTTAATCAAATCTGCAGAGTCGCTTTTGCTACATAAAGTAACATACTCAAAGATCCACCAATTAAGGCACAGGCATCTTCGAAGGTCATTCTTACTGTCACGATGAACTGGAAATTCTGCATTTAACAAAACAGACATAATCCTTGTCTTCATTTTTATTTTATTTTATTTTGTTTCTATTTTGCTAACTTTCATTTTACATTCAGGGGCTACATGTATTGGTCTGTTACATGGATAAATTGCATATTGCTGAGGTTTGGCATATGAATGATCCCTCACCCAGGTACCCAATAGGTAGTTTTTCAACCCTTGCCCTCCTCCCAGCCTCCCCCTCTAGTAGTCCCGAGGGCCCAGTGTTTACTGTTCCCATAAAATTTACAGAGTAGGAAGATGTTCAGATAGATATGAAATGACAACCTAAAGAATTATATAATTATTAAATATGTTGAAATCTCTAAAGATTGCACCAGACTGTAAAAGGTACAGTGAAAAAAAATGGCAGCTTATCTGTTCTATAAGGAGAAGGAATGCTTCCCCAAGAACATGAAAAGTGATTTGAGCTCTGAATGATGGATCAGCACTACATCCATGAAGAAGATTGACAGAAGAACATTTCAGAAGGAAGAAACAGCATGTACAAATGCCTTAAGGCAAACGTGGTACAAATAACTGAAAGAAGGCAAGACAGCTGGAGCAGAGGGAATAAGGGATGTGGATAGGAGAGAGAGGCTGGGCATGCAGAACAACATGGAGACACAGAAAGGCTTTCAGCAAAGAAATGCCATGTTCAGATTTTAATTTTTAGATGACTATTTAGAGTGCAGTATGAATAAGGTATTGTAGGTGCCAAAAGAGCTACAGTGTTAGGGGGGTCGTTCTGTGTTCCCAGAATGAAATGATAAGAGCTTTAGGCTAAGCATATAGTGAAAAGGGAGGAAAGTGAATAAATTTAAGAGCTGTTTAAGTGGTCTATTTTGTCAAGATTCCTTGGTTACATGTAACTCAAACTTTCAAATGAGTGAAATGTGAGGTGAGAACAGTATTACTACCTCACAATTTCCAACCACAGAAAGATCAGGGATGGCAGTGACAAGTCAGGGACACAAGGGCCCAGGGCCCTCTCACCGTCTCTCTGTGCAGTGGGTTCCTTCCCTCTGAATGCAGTAGACCAGTCCAGTGTGACGACTGGGGCAGGGGTGGAGAGCATGTCCTGCCAGCAATCCCAGAGTCCCATCTTTACGCCAGAGGAGAAAGAATCTTTTAAATTTTAACTCCATCTAGTGATAAGCAAGTGATGAAGTCTGACTAATTCCCTGATTAGTCTCAATAGTCAAGTTTGACTAATTCCCTGGATCATTTGTTTATTCCTAGAAAAACATTAGGTTAGAGGTAAGGTCCTAATCTGGGAGATCTAGATATTTTTTAAGGATATTTTTCAGAAAAAAATATGTTCTGAGAAAACAGAACAATAAGTGCTCAGTATAAAAAGCAAAGGCATAGGTAAGATATGGTACATTATAGACAGGGGGCAGTCCAACATACTTTTTATGGCTTGATCATCTAAATCAGTGATTACCAAATTATGCTTGTTTTCTGTTTTCATCAATACAATTTTATTGGGACACAACCATGCCCATTTGTTTATGTACTGTCCACGCCTGCTTTCACACTGTGATAGAATAGATGAGGGCTGGGCACGGTGGCTCATGCCTGTAATCCCAGCACTTTGGGAGGCCGAGGCGGGCAGATCACGAGGTCAGGAGATTGAGACCATCCTGGCTAACACGGTGAAACCCCATCTTTACTAAAAATACAAAAAAATTAGCTGGGCTCGGTGGTGGGTGCCTGTAGTCCCAGCTACTCGGGAGGCTGAGGCAGGAGAATGGCATGAACCTGGAAGGCAGAGCTTGCAGTGAGACGAGATCGCGCCACTGCACTCCAGCCTGGGTGACAGAGCAAGACTCCATCTCAAAAAAAAAAAAAATTAGCCGGGGGTGGGGTCACGCACCTGTATTCCCAGCAACTCGGGAGGCTGAGGCACTAGAACCACTTGAACCCAGGAGGCGGAGGTTGCAGTGAGCTGAGATCATGCCACTGCACTCCAGCCTGAGTGACAGAAGAGGTGAGCAGTCTCAGCCAAGATCGTATATTCCACGAAACCTAAACTTTTTATCTGCCCTTTTACAGAAAAATTTGCAAGTTCCTGATCTAGATGAATAGTTGTGTCTTTCAAGAGAAGGATCAAATTTGAACAGAAAAGCATACATTTGGTTTTGGACATGTTGAGTTCAAGTGCTTTTGAGATATCAAGTTGAAACAGTGAATACATGGTTGGATATTTGAAGGTGAATTTATTTAAAAAAGAAACAGCTTTATGAGGACTTTAACACTTTCTCACGCTCCTCAGAAGCAACTGATTGTTTTGTAGCCACAGTTACCATCACAACCAGTTTTAAGCCCACTTAGTCAATTCATGATAACTTGCTCAGAGCAAGTTTTTGAAAGCTAACCAATGAGTAATAGTGTTCCTCTTTGGAAAGACAATCAGTTGGCAAGAGCTTGACTCCAGTGAACATACTGGAAAGGCAACCAATCCACAAGAGTCTTCTCCCAAGAAATCATGCTTCTATAGCTGACATCAACCCATTCTCTGAACTATTTATTTTCTAAAATTTCCATGTACAACCAATAGTCTGCTTTGTTTGGAAAGACTGTCTAAAAATCATAACTCTCCCTTGCTTCAGTAATAAATTTAACTTTGTATTTCAGTTAACAAGTGGTGGTTTCTTCCTTAACCTTAGCCTGAGATATTTTTTTTTTAAGTACCTTAAGTGGGCCAGGCATGGTGGCTCACGCCTGTAATCCCAGCACTTTGGGAGTCCGAGGCAGGAGGATCACCTGAGCTCAGGAGTTCAAGAGTAGCCTGGCTAACATGGTGAAACCCCGTTTCTACTAAAAATACAAAACATTAGCCAGGCGTGGTGGCATGCACCTGTAATCTCAGCTACTCAGGAAGCTGAGGCAGGAGAATCGTTTGAACCCGGTTGGGGCGGAGGTTGCAATGAGCCAAGATGGCACCATTGTACTCTAGCTTGGGCAACAAGAGCGAAACTCCATCAAAAAAAAAAAAAAAAATGTACCTTAACTGCATAGGCAGTTGCGGCCGTGGGAGAAGTGAGTTCTAAGGGAAAGCATACCGAGAAGTCAAGAGGGGCTAGAGTGTAGTCATACGAATACTAACATTTAATGACTATGTAGAGAAGGATAAGACTACAAAGGAAAGAGTGAAGGAGGAGCCACAGAGATAGAAAGAAAATGAAGTACATATGTTGGTACAGAAACTGAAGCCAGAAACTGTTTTAAGAGTTAAGGAACAGTCAACAAAGTAAAATGTCACTAAGGCCCTAGTTGGGATAGGAAATGAAATATGTCTACTGCATTTGGTGAACAAGCAGAAATTTGTGACTTTTGTGAGATCTGTTTGTGTGCACCAATGAGAATGAAATTAAGATCAGAAGTTGAGATGTGAGTAGAGATGAGAAAATGGGAACAAAATGTATAAACAGTTCTTTTGCAGATAGAGAAACAGATGGCTTAGTGTCAATTTGATTTTTCTAAGATTAAAAAAAGATGGAAGAGGTTCAGTAAAAAAGAGATTGAAAATACAAGAGAGAAAAGATATAATCAACAGTATGGTGCATACGTAGGCAGCGAGTAGAAGAGAACGGAGTGGGCAGTGAAGGAGTTTGGTTCAAATAAAAGCATATGTGCCTATAAAACAAAACATAACAAAAATATGGAGCAAGAATGGGTGGAAATGTAGAATGGGTTATACATTGGGTAGCATAACATTGGAGGAGGACAAATTTCCTCGTTTCTTTCATCTCTTTGGAGGAAGAAAGCAAAATTATCTCCTGAGGGTGAAAAACCCAATGAATGAGGTGGTTGAAGTCTGAGAAAAATTAGGACATTTAGAGAGAGAAGAGACAGAAAGTCAAAAATATAACATTGAGAAAAGAGGTGGGGAACAGAAGAACAAGAAAGCTAGCTGAAAATGATTAAAGAAAAACGAAAGCGAAAAACTAGGAGAGTGGAATAATAAAAGCGAAGGGACATTGTACAAAAAAACATTAGATGCTAGTTGCAGAGGACAAGGAAGATAAAAACTGAAAATAGTCTTATTTGACTTAAGACATAGGAAATTGTTGGATTTTCCATAGAGTGAAACCATAAATCTACTTATAATATGTTAAAAGGTGAATTAGAAGATTTCAAATTAAACATCATCATTTGAACATATTTGTTTCTGCCCCTCTAATAATTAATTTATTAAAATTATAGTAAATAACTTAATATCTACATTATACTTAATATAATGAAAGCAAAGAAGTTAAAAATAATCTACTTATCTATTATAAGAGCAAATAACAGAAAAGACACAAGAGATAACAGTTGCTGAGAAATTTTAGGAAGATGGAAAGCAATGAAGGAGTAAGCAGAGATGAGCACAGTAAATAGCAACTGCCTGCAAGTGCCCAAGAGAAAAAGCCATTTCAATAGAGAACCACAAAAATATTCAGAATTTGGAATCAACAAGTCAAGATCTGGGCAAAAAGCCCATATATGGAACAGGCGGTTGATGCAAAAGTCACTATACTAAGTGATGAAGTCTCCAAATCCTTTTGACCACTTGGTTCCTAGAATAATAGGGCCTAGACATTTATACAGGTTGAAGAATGAGAGATTTTCTTTCAATAAAATGTCAGATACTGACATTTCAAACTGCTCTTCACTCCAAAGGGGCAGGTCCCTTCCCAGTCAATTACCAGTAAACACATGTCTGGCCATGCCACAGAGTTGAGCTGACTGGTGACTCATTTCTTTCTTTTTTTTTTTTTTTTTTTTTCTTTTAGATGGAGTCTCACTTGGTCACCAGGCTGGAGTGCAGTGGCGTGATCTCAGCTCACTGCAACTTCCGCCTCCCAGGTTCATTTGATTCTCCTGCCTCAGCCTCCCGAGTAGCTGGGATTACAGGCACCTGCCACCATGCCCGGCTAATTTTTGTATTTTTTAGTAAAGACGGGGTTTCACCATGTTGGCCAGGATGGTCTCGATCTCTTGACCTAATGATCCGCCCTCCTAGTCCTCCCAAAGTGCTGGGATTACAGGCACGAGCCACCGTGTCCAGCCTGGTGACCCATTTCTAAATGTAAGTGAATAACACAAGACCACCAGTCATTTAAGGAAATACTAACACAGCAGAAAGAGGCCAAAACAAAGAGAAAAAGAACACACAAAAACTAGAAGCAGAAATCCTTCCCATTACCACAAACAACATCACTAGAATTAATATTCCCAGAGAGTTAAAAAAATGAAATTGATAGATATAGATATGCATTATGCCCAGAAAGAACAACAGAATTAGGAAAGGAGTGCTGATAAAGCACAGTTTTGGAGCTGAGTAGCTGAACAAATAGAAGCATTTGAGAACAGAGTCTCCAGGATGGGAAGGTGGGAATTAAGAGAATCTTATTTTACATGATTAAGCATGTATTGCTATTTGACTTTTAAATGTTTGTGCATGCATTAACTTTTTATGAATTGACTTTTAAATGTTTGTGCATGCATTAACTTTTTATGAATGGGAAATAATAATAATAAATGTATTAGACATGAGATATGTGAACAAAGATTATAAATAATCTTTCCAAGATCTTTGTTCTAGTCTCAAAACCACATGATTATATAGAAACTAAACAACTTACTCCTGAATGACTTTTCAGTAAGCAAAACAACTAAGGCAGAAATCAAAAAAAAATATTTGAAACAAATGAAACTAAAGACAGAATGTATTAAAACCTCTAGAATGGGGCAAAAGCAGTGTTAAGAGGAAAGTTTATAGTGCTAAATGCCTACTTCAAAACATTAGAAAGATCTTAAATAAATAAACTAATGCTGCATCTAAAGGAACTAGAATTAAAGGGCAAATGAATCCCAAAGCTAATAAAGAAAATAAATAACTAAAATCGGAGCAGAACTAAATGAAATTGTGACCCAAAAACATATAAAGGGTCAGTAAAATGAAAACTTTGTTTTTTTAAAGGATAAATAGGAATAATAGACCAGACCGCTTGCTAGATTAACAAAGAAAAAGAGAGAGATGATCCAAATATGTATAATCAGAAGAAACAAAGGTGACATTACAACCAATCTTACAAAAATATAAAATATCCTCAGAGACTACTATGAACATCTCTATGCACACACGTGAAATCTAGAAAAAAACTGATAAATTCCTAGAAACACACAACCTCCCAATATTGAACCAGGAAGAAATAGAAACGCTAAAAACACCATTAATGAGTTACCAAATTGAATTAGTAATAAAAAATCTAACAACCATAAAAAGCCCTAAACCAGCTAGGTTCACATCCAAATTCTATCAAATGTAAAAAGAAGAGCTGGTACAAATTCTACTAAAAATATTCCAAAAACTTAAGGAGGAAGGATTCCTCCCTAACTAATTCTACAAAACCAGTATCATCTTGATACCATAATCTGGCAAAGACACAACTAAAAAGAAAACTACAGGCCAATATCCCTGAAGAACATAGACACAAAAATCTTCAACAAAATATTAGCAAATCAAATTCAGCTGCACATCAAAAAGATAATCCACTGTGATCAAGTAAGCTTTATTCCAGAATGCAAGGATGGTTCAACATATGCAAATCAATAAATGTGATTTACCTCATTAATAGAATTAAAAACAAAAATTGTATTATCATCTCAGTAGATGCAGAAAAATAATTCAATAAAATCCAACATCTCTTCATGTTAAAAACCCTCAACAAAGTATGAATCAAAAGGAACTCTTAAAATATTAAGAGTCATCTATGACAAACCCACAGGCAATATCATACTGAATAGGCAAAATGTGAAGCATTCCTCTTAAGAACTGGAATAAGACAAGGATATCCACTCTCATCACTCCTATTCAGCATAGTACTGGAAGTCCTAGCCAGAGCAATCAGGCAAGAGAAAGAAATAAAAGGCATCCAAATAAGAAAAGGAGGAAATCAAATCATCTCACTTTGTTGAAGGTATGATTCTATATCTAGAAAACCCAAAAGATTCTGCCAAAAGACTCTTAGGCTTGATAAACAACATCAGTAAAGTTTCAGGATACAAAATCAATATACAAAACCATACACCAATAACATTCAAGCTGATAACCAAATTGATAATACAATAAAATTTACAATAGCCACAAAAAATAAAATACATAGAAATACATCTAACCAAGGAGATGAAAGACCTCTATAAGAGAACTATAAAACACCGCTGAAAGAAAACATAGATCACACAAACAAGTAGAAAAATATCTCCTGCTCATAAATTGGAAGAATAAAAAATTATTAAAATGTCTATACTGTTCAAAAGTGATCTACAGACTCAATGCAATTCTATCAAATTACCAACATCTTTCTTCACAGAATTAGAAAAAAACTATTCTAAAATTTGTATGAAACTGAAAGGAGCCCAAATAGCCAAAACAAACCTAAGCAAAACGAACAAAGCCAGAGACACCACATTACCTGACTTCAAGCTGTACTATAAGGTTACAGTAACCAAAACAGCATAGTACTTGTACAAAAATAAACAAAAAGACCAATGAAACAGAAAAGAGAACCCAGAAATAAAGCCACATATTTACAACCAACTAACTTTTGACAAAGTCAACAAAAGTAAACAATGGGAAAGAATACCCTATTCAAAAAATGGTGCTGCTGAACCTGGCTAACCATATGCAGAAGAATGAAACTCTATCCCCACCTCTTGTCATATACAAATATTAACTCAAGGTAGATTAAAGACTTAAATCTAAGACCTGAAACAATCAAACTTCTAGGAGAAAAACTAGAAAACATTCTTCTGGACATTGGCCTAGGCAAATAACTTAAGTCTTTAAAAGCAAAAGCAACAAAAGCAAAAATTGGCAGTTGAGACCTAATTAAACTAAAGAGCTTCTGCACATCAAAATAAACTATCAATATAGTAGACAGACAACCTACAGAATGGGAGAAAACATTTCCAGACTATGAATCTGACAAAGGACTAATATTCAGAATCTGCAAGAAACTTAAACAAATCAACAAGAAAAAAAAGTCCATTAAAAAGTGGGCAAAGGACATGAACAGACACTTCTTAAAAAGAAGACATACAAGCAGCCAACAAACATAAAAAAATGCTTATCATCACTAATCATCAGAAAAAAGGCAAATCAAAACCACAATGAGATATCATCTCACAACACTCAGAATGGTTATTACTAAAAAGTCAAAAAATAACACATATTAACAAGGTAGCAAAGAAAAGGTAATGCCATACCACTATTACATACCACTATTGGTAGGTATGTAAATTAGTTGAGCCACTGTAGAAAGCAGTTGGAGAGTTCTCAAAGAACTAAAAATAGATTTATCATTCAACTCAGCAATCCTATTACTGGATACATACCCAAAGGAAAATAAATCATTCTATCTAGAAAACACCTGCAGTCATATATTTATCACAGCACTATTCACAATAGCAAAGACATGGGAACCAACCTAGTGTCTGTCAGTGGTGGATTAGATAATTAAAGGTGGTGCATATACATCATGGAATGTATATAATGTAGCCATAAGAGGAATGAAATCATATACTTTACAGCAACATGGATGCAGCTTGTGGCCATTATCCTAAGTAAGTTTATGAAAAAACAGAAAACCAAATACTGCATGTTCTCATTTACAAGTGAAAGCTAAACATTAGTACATACAGACATGAAGATAGAAACAATAGGCACTGGGGACTCCAAAAATAGGGGAGAAAGGGAGGGGGCAAGGGTTGAAGAACTATTTATTGAGTGCTATATTCCCTATTTGGGCAATGAGATCAATAGAAGCCCAAACTTCAGCAACATGCAATATACCCAGATAACAAACCTGCACATGTACCCCTGAATCTAAATTATTTTTTAGAAAAGTTGAACATAAACTAACTATATAGCCCAGAAACTTCACTCCTCAGTAGCTCCCCAAGAGAAACAATGACTCATCATCATTCAAATACTAAAATATAAAGACATTAATCAAAGACTTAAAGGTGAAGACACCAATGTTCGTAGCAATTTTATTCATATTAGTTAAAAACGGGGAAAGTCCATCAACTGGGGATTGGACAAACACCTTGTGGCAAACCCTTCAATGTAATACCATACAGCAATGTAAAGGAAAAGACTACCAATGCATGCGTAACATAAATGAATCTCAAAGCTCTTATGCCAAGTGGAAACATTTAGGCACAAATGTTTAATTAATCCCCAGAACTGGCAAAACTATAGAGACCTAAAACAGATCAGTGGTGGCCTAGGGCTGGGAATGGGTGATAAGGTTGACTGCTAAGGAGCAGGAAGAATGTTTTGGGGTGAGTGAAGGAACCGAAAACCAGATTGCAGGGATGATGGCTGTGTGACTAAAACTCATGGGACTACACACTTAAAATGAAAAAAAAATTATGCTATGTAAATTATCCCTCAAAATAGACGCTTTACAAAGTTAAAAAAAAAAAGACCTTTGTTCTAAAGGAAAAAAGAGAATATGATTCTGGTAATAACAAAGATACAGGATGGTGGAAGGTTTTCTTTTTTACTATTTTTAATAGGATATATTTGAGTGTACTTATAGGTTAGGAAGAAGAAGAAGAAAGAGGATCAAAACGCAGACAACAGAGCAAATAATGGAGAAAACGTGGGATGGGAACAGGACCCACAAGGCAAATTATAGAGGTGGAGCTTTAGCACAAGATGCTCCCTCCTCTGCACTGAAAGGGATAACATTGATAAAGTTTTTGTTGTCTTTTCAGTAAAAAAGAAGCAAGGCCACCTACTGCAAGTGACATCAGTGAAGAGCCGGTAGATAGGTGAGAATGAGATTTGAAATATCCTTGTGGGTTATTGAGAAAGCAAGCAGGCTAGTTGTGTAAAATAACTTCCAAACCAAAATGAAGACACATTGGAGATTGGAAACCACAATCTGTAGCAACAATGGTTTACAGAGTTAAAAGATTTTCTCCAGGGGCATTTATCAGCTACTTTGTTTGTAAGGGTATAATGAATGGCTAGATCGATGCTAATTTGCAAGGCCATGAGGATGTTGAAGCAACCAAAAACAGAACATAAACACTGCACTCCAGAGAGGTGGGCTATCAAAGGAAGGAAAGAGCGTACTGAAGAAAAAGAGAAGGGTTGAGGAATTGAATTCTCAGGGTATCCAGAAAACCTATGTATAGGGAACAAGGGAAAAAAAGAAAAAAAAAACATGCAGGGATAATTACAGTCAGAAATTGAAAATTTAGAGTTTAGAATTTCCCAACAAGTGCCCAGGTCTGGAGTATGATCCTGAGAGAGAGTGGCTCAAGGGGTTGAATGGAGATTGTTGGAGTATAATAAGTCAGGAAGCTTTCCACATGGATAACAAAGACAATCAGGATGATTGTTCAGCCTAAACGGAGTGAAAGGAAAGACAGTCAGGTACCAATGCTTGAGCAGCAATGGAGTACAACAGCTACATGGAGGACCTCAAGGAAGAAATGCTTCCTAAAGGTAGAAGCAAAAGGATCTATAGGTAATAAAAGGCATCAAGACCTTTGTAAACATTTCTCAATCTCCCCTTGTCTCTTGACTCTGCTAGTTATGGTTACCTGGCCAGATCAGCAAAAGAATCAGGTGTCACTAAAAAGCAAGTTGAACAAGATTAAGAATTGCTGCTAAAGGAAATTATCATGAGAAATACACTGGAGATGGTGCAATAAAAGAGAATTCAAGTCAGCCACAAAAATGTACCTGCCCAAATGCCTAGAGCCAAGACAAAAATCAGGATGGGCACGACAGAAAGCAATCAAGATACCAGGCCCAAATCAAAGAGAGTAGCTCCTTTTAATTCCAATTTTTATGTACATGTATACTTAGGGGAGCTACCTACTGAATTGGCTGTGTACTACAAGCTTAATGGCGTGATAAATAGAAAGATGCAAAGAGGCAAGAATGGATGAGCAGGGGTCGTTCTGGGCAATGTAAAGGGACCAGTTCAAAGCCTGTTCCAGAATGACTTGGCCCACTATCTTTGGTAGAGAAGACCATTTGGAGTGGTCAAAGCACTGGCCATTGACTGCTTTGTGTTTGCCTGTGAGCACAGCATAGAAGTCTTTGCAATAGATGGCTCATCCTCATTCTCAGAATGTTTCCTGCCTTACTTTCTTCTCCAATACCAAATGTTTAATGTTTTCCAGCCCCTGTTGTGTGTTACATTAGGGCACCATGAAGATGCTTCTTGTTTATTGTCTCCCTCCTCTGTCTTCCTGCTCCTTGTTCCCCTTTCTTTAAAGGCAGACTCTTTCTTGGCAATTTTTTTATCTCCAAGCTTGGAGCCCCTCCCTATTTCCTCTGCCTCTTTACTCCTCAGATGTACTTTTAACAAATCTATAGGGTGCCTTCAAACTAAGATACTTTAAAAAATAATTGCTACATTCCTCTAATCTTCCTGAGCACAAATTCTAGGCATCAGCTGCCTGACTATACACAGAAAGTTATTTTAGGGTACAAATTTGGGACAATTGTGAAATTCCAGTGGGTATGGACAGGTTTCCTCACAGCTTTCTGATATTTAAGTTTTTTAGGCAGGATTGTCTGAAGCTGTGTAGCTTAAGGGCCTTTGAGTAATAATTATCATCATGGCATTACCTCTAATGCCCACTGTAAGAGCAAGATCATCTGAATCTTTCTTTCTATAGAATAGAGTGCACAAAAATAAGCAAACTTGAAGAGCTGTGATCGTAAAAGCTAACAAAATACTGCCATGAAACAGCTAGGATTTGGATGCAGAAACGGAGTGCCAGAGAAACACTAAACAAAATGACATACCACAGTCAGGATCTCAGGAATTGAGAACATGGACCTGTCTGGCAGCTGAAAACATTGATGTCCATCATTAATGCAGTCAGGACTTCCCAGAGACAAAATTCTTCTGTAGCAAAAAGGGTGCAACCATCAGCCTCTGCCCTCCCTCCATGTGAGACCACTTTCTCAGTCTCCAGGGAAGCAATGTCCTTTTGCTTCCTACTAAATACCTAGACCTCTCCATCCCTATATTACCCGCTCCAGAGCAATTTGCACAGTGCTCCACACTTTCCCCTAATTCCTTCTCTTCAAATTCTATCTGTCCTACGTGCAAACTTCCAGGATTTAGCTGTCTGCTGGATGACGATGGATAGTGACTGGATTAATAAAAGCTATACTCCTAGCAAAATGTTTTGTTAGATCTAAGGAGCAATGCCTCAACTGTACAAATGTGCAGACTTTCATAATTGCCCTTAAGTATTCACTAATCCTGGAAATTTCAAGCAAAGTAGCTGTCTCTCTGTGTGGAGAAAAGATGTTAAGTTATTTGAGGTTTTCAGCATGCTGAAGTTTACATAATAAAAGGAATTGCTAATTCCACCTACACCCTTGAAGGAGGGCCATCCATTAACAAGAGAAAGCAATACCTTAGGGCAAAGTTTCTGCCTATCTGCAAGGGAATATACCAATTACTAAGACAACTTTATCCCCTACATCCAACTAAGCCATTTTTGATCTTGATCCAACTCCTTAATATTTTAGGTAATGCAGATAAAGTCAATTTTCAACTATCCATGGGTGGATTATCTGCAAATCTGGGTTTTATCTTCTTGTGTTGATCTTGTCATCTGTTTTATTTATCTAAGCCCTTTAAAAGCATTACTGTTGCTTCTGTTTACTTTTATTTCCTGCATGCAGTAATGATAATTCCCTATATTTGTTTGGCATTTTATGGTTTGTGAAATATTTTCACATGCATTCTCTCATTTTGATGTAGCCTCTGTTATTCCAAAGTAGGAGGGAGAGTCTTTGAAATCATAACATTTTGTCCTCAAATTATTTTCTTGGGAAGATATATGCTAACATGTTGGAAGTTGACTAAGAAACAAAACAAAACATATCTGAGATCATGTTGGTCGTTTGCACAGGCCTACATGGTGCCAGTAATTATACCAACATCAAATGGGGTAGAAGGAGGAGATAACCAGATAGAAGATCACCAACTGCCAGTTGCCCATAGCACTGTTCTACTGTAAGGCTCAAATCCTAGAATATCAGCCACATTCAAAGGCAAGGCCAAACTCACATTTAAGAGTGAGTTTATACCTCTACATTGATGATCAATTGATTTTTTAACACAAATAACTAAGCAAGTCAATAGGAACAGCAAATTTTTTTTCTACTATGGTGCTGAGACATCTGGATATTCACATACCCAAACATGAACTTAGACCCTTACCTCCTATCACAAACAAAAATTACCTCAGAATAGATCAGAGACCTAAATGCATGAGCTAAAGCTATAAAACTTTTAGAAGAAAACACAGAATAAAATATTTAAGACCTTGAGTTAGATAAAAATTTCTTAGATATGATGTCAAAACCATAATACATAAAAAACTTGATAAATTGGATTTCACTGAAATTCAAAAGTTTTCTGTTTTAAAAGACACTCTTAAGAAAATAAAAACACAAGCCATAGACTGAGAAAAAAAATTTATATATCATATACCTGACAAAAATTTATCTTCAAAATATAAAATGAACTCTTATAACCCAGTATATAAGGTAAACAACCAATTATGAAATGGGCAGAAGGCTTTAATAAACACTTTACCAAAGAAGAGATACAAATGACTAATAGCACCTGAAAAGATGCTCAACATTATTAATTATTAGGGAGATGCACATTAAGCCCATTATGAGATGCCATTTCACCTCCACAAGAATGGCTATGATTTTTTAAAAAGATAAATAATAACAAATGTTAGTAGGATGTGGAGAAACAGGAGCTTTATATATTACTGATATTATGTAACATAAAATGGAACAGCCACTTTGAAAAACTATTTAGCAGCTGCTTTTTTTTTTTTTTTTTTTTTTTTTTATTTGACAAAGTCTCACTTGGTGGCCCAGGCTGGAGTGCAGTGGTGCAATCTCCAGCTCACTGCAACCTCCACCTCTCGGGTTCAAGTGATTCTCCTATCTCAGCCTCCAGAGTAACTGGAATTACAAGCATGGGCCACCACACCAGGCTAACTCTTGTATTTTTAGTAGAGACAGGGTTTCACCATGTTGGCCAGGCTGGTTTCAAACTCCTGGCCTCAAGTGATCCACTCGCCTCAGCCTCCCAAAGTGCTGGGATTATACGTATGAACCACTGCACTTGGCCCAGCAGCTTCTTAATGTGTTAAATTTTAATGTGGCCCAGCAATTCCATTTCTAGGTATCTACCTAAGAGTAAAAGATATGTCCACACAAAGACTTGCACGTGAATTGTTCATAATAGGATTATCATAACACACAAAGAGTGGAATCAAAGCAAATGTCCACCAACTGGTGAACTGACTGAACAAGATGTGGTATATCCAGAGGATGGAATATTATTCAGCAATGAAAGGAACTGAGTTCTGATAAATTCTACAATACGAAAAACATCAAAAACATTACACTAAGTGAAAAAAGACATACAAAAGACCACATATTGTATGGTTCCATTGAAATGAAATGTTGAGAACAGGCAAATCTATAAAAACAGAAAGTGGATTAGTGGGTGCCTGGGGCTGAGGTAGGGGAGGAATGCAGAAGTGGACTGGGAATTAACTGCAAATTAATATGAAGCATATTAATGGAGTGATTAAAAAAAGTTTTAAAAGTGAGTTAGGTGATGGCTGTGGAATTCAAGAAATTTACTGAAAATCACAATATAGATGAATTTTATGGTAATATAAATTATATCTTAATTTATTCTTAATTTTTTTTTTCTTTTTCAGGAGAACGGGGTCTCACTATATTGCCCAGGCAGGTCTCGAACTCCTGGGCTCAAGCTATCCTCCTGCCTCTTGCCTCCCTGAGAGCTGGGTTTACAGGCGTGAGCCACCGCGCCCGGCCTATTCTTAATTTTTTTAATTTCTAATTTCTGTGGGTACATAGTAAGCATATATATTTATGGGGTACATGAGATATTTTGACGCAGACATGCAATGTGTAACAATAACATCAGGGTAAATGGGGTGTCCACCATCTCAAGCATTTATCCCTTCTTTGTGTTACAAAGAATCCAATTATACTCTTTAAATTATTTTAAAATGCACAATTAAATTATTGACTATAGTCACCCTGTTGTGCTATCAAACACTAGATTTTATTCAACTTTTCTATTTTTGGTACATATTAACCATCCTCTTAATTATATCTTAATTTATTATGTCTCCTAAATTCATCTACAAACACTGGGAAAGTTTATAGATACGGTTAGGATTTATAATCAGTCTCTATTGTCCACCTTAATTTAAGAGAACAGCCATATGCAAAATCCCAAACTCTAAATTATCTTAAGGGATTTATCATTGCATTTGTTATAAAGCATGGTTTCTGACTCACTACTGAATGTGAATTTTTTCTAGATGCAGTTAATTCACTTCTAACCAAATTGCTATGAAAGAAAGGCCTTATTCAAGAGGACTTAGAATTAACCCAGTTTCTTTTTCTTTTTCTGTTTTGCCCACTCAATTGTTCTTTTCTCCTATTGGTGGTTCAAATGTAAGCAGCATGACTGTCCAAAGTTTTACAGTGCTGGCAAATCTTTATTCCAGTTTCAGTTCTTTCATGAACTTTAGGGGTATGATATAACTCACCTATCTAGTTTTCCTTACATTTTTATTTCATGATACATGCCTCATCTGTAAACTAGAGAAGATCAACTTATTTTTTCTAGGCAAGTATAGATTTATTGCTTGAGATATAAAAAGTTTTGTGTTCTAAGGGCTGTTAATGGAGGGAACAAATTATACACAGAGACACTCACACATGTATCTCACTACTGTTAAATGTCTATGGATTTTATTAATAAATATGAGATAATTATAATGTTATTGAAGTATTAATAAATATACTTTTTTCAATAAATAGACATTTGTGAGTGTGAATGATTATATAATTGGGATTATCAGAATACCTATATGTATGTAATAAATATATAATAAATGCATTAAATATATTCTGATACTCCCAAATTTGAAACCAGAATAATAAATAAATTCTGATACTCCCAAATTTGGAACCAGTAAACTAAATATTTCTAAAGCCATCTTCATCTCTAATTCATTCCTTTAGGCTTCTCTGCAATATACAAGTTAAATTGACTAAAGGTGATGTGGTATTTTAGATACTTACAATTAAGCCTAGAGTTACATTTATTCTCAATGAATGTGAAGTTATCCCAATTCAGATCATTAGAGTTTGAGGTGTTTATAGTTTGAACTTCTATCATTATTGGGGAGAGAGAGAAAAGCTTATAATGCCTGGTTAGGATAGCCAAACCAAAATGATAATCAGCTGGTTAGAACATTACAATTTAAATTGGAAGTAAAGGAAATGTTCTTAACTAGTGTAGCAGACATAATTCTTCCAAGAGCCCACTCTGGGGTACATTCTTTGCACAATCCCCTCCCCTAGAGTATGCACCTGTGAATGTGAGGGGAAATCATACTGTGATTAATTATGTTACATGGAAAAAGTGAAGGAATTTTGTAGATGTAATCAATGTTCCTAATTAGTTGACTCTAAATTAATCTTAGGGGCGATTATCTTTAATGAGCCTGACCTAATCAGGTAAACCCTTTAAAAGACGATCTACAGGTCAGTCAAGGAAGAAGTCAAGAGAGACCACTCCCCTCTTGGCTTTAAGCAAACTGCCTTTTTGTGAAGAGGGCTACCTGGCAGGAGCTGAGGGCTTTAGTCCTCCAACCTCAAGGACCTGAATTCTGCCAACAACCAATGAACTTGAAAGAGAACCTTAGATGAGGTGCAAAATGCAGCCCTGGCTACATTTTGATTTCATCCACATGAGATTCTAAGCAGAGAACCTAGCTAATCTGTGCCTGGATTCCTGACCAACAGAAACTGAGATAATGAATTTGAGATTTTTAAACTACCAAATTTATGGTAATTTGTTATGCAGTGATACAAAAGGACCACAATCAGATTGAAGTAGGATAAATAATAGTGTTCCTGAAGAAGGCCCAGATCAGTTCCACTTCCCTCAAATCCACTGTTTATAATTCAATGTTATAGTTCGAGTTTGACCAAGGCATACTGCAGTGTCCTCAAAGGCCAACCAGGGGTCTTAGCCCTCTATGTTACAGCTCTTACTGACACGTGATAGAAGGCTGGAGGTAGAGAGGAGAGACTGGAAATAAAAGGTATCCTGTCCTCCCTGTGACAGAGGCTATAAGAGAGGGATGATAGGACTCATCTGTCTATGCTCACTTGGAATTCCCCAAACAAACTCCCTTTATACAACCACCTAGAGGAATGGGTACCCTTTAGTCTTTATTTGCATAGCTTAAGGGAACAAATTTGGTGGCTGTTGCTGGAAAAGTTGAGTTTTTTTCAACTACATTGACTTCGCAACTTTACTCTAGAAATACCATTTGACCCAGCCATCCCATTACTGGGTATATACCCAAAGGACTATAAATCATGCTGCTGTAAAGACACATGCACACGTATGTTTATTGTGGCACTATTCACAATAGCAAAGAATTGGAACCAACCCAAATGTCCAACAACGATAGACTGGATTAAGAAAATGTGGCACATATACACCATGGAATATTATGCAGCCATAAAAAATGATGAGTTCATATCCTTTGTAGGGACATGGATGAAACTGGAAAACATCATTCTTAGTAAACTATCGCAAGGACAAAAAACCAAACACCGCATGTTCTCACTCATAAGTGGGAATTGAACAATGAGAACTCATGGACACAGGAAGGGGAACATCACACTCCGGGGACTGTTGTGGGGTGGGGGGAGGGGGAGGGGGAGGGACAGCATTAGGAGATACACCTAATGCTAAATGACGAGTTAATGGGTGCAGCAAAACAACATGGCACATGGATACATATGCAACAAACCTGCACATTGTGCACATGTACCCTAAAACCTAAAGTATAATAATAAAAAAAGAGAGAAAAAAAAAAAAGAAAGCAATTTATATACCTGGTGGCTTAACAGCAAATATTATAATCAATGCAATAATAGTGACCCAGCAGAAATATACTGTGAGTTGAAATAAAATGTTAACAAGAGTTTGTGGGGAAGGATAAGACACAAAATTCCTGATAATGTCTCAATATGCAGGGTTTGGACTTCTGAAGCAGGTCACTCCTAAGCCTTCAAGCTTAGGGAAAAGTGAGAGGACAGAGGATAGATGGGAGGACAATGGGGTGGGGAGTCGGGGAGTGGGTAGAGGGAACAACAACAGGTGGATGTCCACCGAGGTTTCACTTATCAAAGAACTGAAAATTTATCAGCTAATTGGAAGCTCAAATTCATGTCACCTGGACTGAACTGCACTTTTGTTATGTTATAATGCAATATGGTATAAATCAATTGGCTTGGATTTTAAAATTAGAGCCCAATTACCAGTGTAAGGGAATCATAAATCCAACTTGTATTTTTCTAACAGGGTTAACAACTCATGATGCCAGCTTAAACTCAGGAAAATCAATGGTCTGGGCTTAAGAACAATTGTGCGTGGTACTTTATCTCCCTAGTCTAGTGTAGCAGGTGGGCAGTCTAGGAGTTGGGGGTGAAGGATTTGGGGGAGGATAGAAGCCTGAAGCAAAGGAAACAAACAGAAAACATTGAATACTGCTAAAAACACCACATGCTAGGTAAATAGGAAGGGGGGCACTTACATATAGTAGACAGTGAAAATCTGGACACCTGTTGCTTGGTGAAGCATCGCAGGAGCAAAGGCAAAACACTCCTGTTGCTTTTCTTGTTCTGCAAAACTCTCCAGGACTTACGGAGCTAACGTGAGATGAAAAGCTAAAAAAGGAGCGAGGCAGAACTCCCACTGACAGCTCTCAAACCGGACATTCCCTAAAGGCGTTTGCGCCTGCGTTAAGCTACAGACTCCCTTCTCAGGTGCAATTTGTTGACTCCCTCTTCAACTGGAAACACCTGAGGTTCACTCAGTGCTAAGGGGCACGTGGAGGAATAAAGCTGTGGCAGTGGTGGAAGAATTAATAGTCCAACTTTTATGAAGGGCAGTTAACATTGCGTGTGCGTGTGTTTATGTAAGTATATATACCTACATATACACACATATATGTTATACATTATTGACATAGAAATTCCATTTTCATAAAATTCTCCTTGAGAGATGGTTGAAGAACAGTGCAAAGATATACATACAAAATTCTTCACTGCAGCCGGGCGCGGTGGCTCACGCCTGTAATCCCAGCACTTTGGGAGGCAGAGGCGGGTGGATCATGAGGTCAGGAGATCGAGACCATCCTGGCTAACACGGTGAAACCCCGTCTCTGCTAAAAATACAAAAAGAAATTAGCCAGGCGTGGTGGCGGGCGCCTGTAGTCCCAGATACTCGGGAGGCTGAGGCAGGAGAATGGCGTGAACCCAGGAGGCGGAGCTTGCAGTGAGCCAAGATCAGGCCACTGCACTCCAGCCTGGGCGACAGAGCGAGAGTGAGTTTCAAAAAAGAAAAAAAAAATTCTTCATTGCCGCATTGCTTCTAAGAACCAAAGTTGCACACAAACTAGAAGTCATTCAAAGGGGGTGATCCAAGCCAAGTGTATTATATTTCACTCATACAATGTAATACTATACTGAAATTATAAATGATGATATAAAATTCTATGGACATGATACGTGGTAAAATAAAACAACAAAATAGTAAAAAAAAAAAAAAAAGAAAGAAAGAGTAGCCTCTAACAACCTTAAATAACTAAAAATACAATGCAAAATAAAATCTCTGCTTGACTGAACATTCTGATTCTATGATAATATCTCTACTTCCTTAGCTTCACTCCAAGACTTTGTTTCCTGAAGTTCATAGGCGAGGCTTATTCCTGTAGCTTTACAGAAACTAAGCCCAAATGAAGAGCTTCGGAACCATTCCCTACTTTAAACAGCCATTCCTGCCTGTTTGTTCAGAGGAGCTTCCAGCCACATTGGCCAGAGCATCCACGCAGGGAAGGGAGCTATCAGCATGAAGGATGGATGCTGTGTCCTGGCTACAGGCCGGCTTCAGCATAATTATCCTGCCTGGGACTTTGCCCATTATATTATAACGAATGCTTTGGAGGAAAAGATCAAATGGTGGAGAAATCCTCAAGAGGAAGAATACATCTGTTAAAAACTCCCACCAAAAATGTTATAAAGTGTTTTTGTTTACTAAATCTTTCAAGTCTGAAACTGGTTCAAGGATAACTTAGCAGCTTGTTGTGAGAAAAGAGACAAAGGAAGACCAAATAATCCACCAAAACTAATTAAAAATAATACACACACACAGAATGGAATTATAGATGATTTTGTGCAGCATAAATGTCTAAAACATGTTTATAAATGTTGATACAATTTAAGATTGTCTCTGTGTATGCATTTAAGACAAAAAGATTCCAACAATGCATAGAAGTGTTTTATACATGAGCACATGTGATCCCAATTTAGGGTTGTTTCTAAAAGGTTTTAATTCTTGGCTTTATACTTGATTGCAAGAGATTCAAATGAACAAATTTGGTGGAAGTCCTAGGAATTCTCTCTGCTCTTCAGCAACTACTCTCTAATTTTCAGCAATTACATTTTTATCACCCATTGTGATCCTATAACATTAAATATGCATTAGAAAAGGAGAGGGAAAAGCCTGTAATTTCACAAGCTTTGGGGATCACAGGTTGGGCACCTGCTTTATTACACATACAAGGTATTGATGCTAAACTTTATTCCTCGAAATGATTCTGATTACAGGTAGAATGTAATAGAATTTTCTATCCTGTGACTACTCACAGGATAAAAAATACACATATGATACTAACCATGAAACACCAAATGTGTATTTGCTGGAATGGACATGCAGAATACACATACAGCACTTAGCGTGAAACACCAAATGCACATTTGCTGGAGTTGTGAAATCAGGCTGGAATTTGTAGGACGTAGAACAATTGCTCTACAAACCCATGACCGAGATGACTGATCCTAAACACGTTCTCAAGAAGCCACAAGAGCCTTCCTTTCTCCTCCTGTGTCTTATCCCTTTCCTCCTCTTGCCCCCTTCCCCACTATGCAAAAAGACAAATAGTTCTTTAGATCTCCCACAAAAGCCCAGGAAACTGGACAAAGGGTGACAGGCTTGGGGCAGGAAGGGGGAAGCCCCTGCCACAGAGTTGCAAATAGGTCTCTTTTTCTTGGGTTTGCATAGAAAGTCCTCTGAATGAGCTTGCTGTGGCCTGCCCCTTACCTTCTCATAGACTGTTAATATAGGCAGTAGGAAAAGTACACACAGAAGGGTTTAGAGGGAGAAGGGAGGACTCTGGGAAATTTACTAAAAAATTAATGGATCTCCGTCTGGTGCAGTAAAGGCAATTCTTGATTGTTTGCACCAATGCAGTGAGCAGATTATCAAGGCACAGACAAGGTTTCCTTAGTCCCAAATATAGAGAGCTCCGGAGACCCTTATCAAAACCATTTCCCTCCTGTTCTAGCGACTGATTATGGCTTTAACTGCATCATCTCCATCAGCAATGGCAGGCCAAGCTGCTGCTAGGAGCAAAAGCCAAGGCTGGCTTTCCTGCAAAGCAGAAATACTTGTCATTTCACAGGGGCCTGGTATCTGAGTCTCATTCAGCCATCCTGTTTCCTCTGAGGCCCAGGCTGTATGGACCTGGGCTTATTACTGGGCTTATTTGTGTTTTGGTTTGAGAACAGGATTGAGTGTGTGGTGATCAGATGATGCTCTCTGCAAACCGCCTGGGGCAGAGCAGCTAGAGTTCTGAGGGAAGCCTCCAGCTTCATCCTTCGGGAACTTCCCTTAAGCCCCGTAGCTCCCTCCCTGCTCTTACCTTTGGTCTGAGAATTCTCATGCTGCTCCTTAGAATTCTAAAGACTCATGATATCTGGCACTCTGCTAGGCTAGACCTTCACTTTCGAGACGGATTCAAAGGCAAATTTTGTTTTGCTTTGTTTTGTTTTTTGATATGGAGTCTCGCTCTGTCGCCCAGGCTGAGTGCAGTGGCGCAGTCTCGGCTCACGGCAAGCTCCGCCTCCCGAGTTCGCGCCATTCTCCTGCCTCAGCTTCCGGAGTAGCTGGGACTACAGGCGCCCACCACGGCGCCCGGCTAATTTCTTTGTATTTTTAGTAGAGACGGGGTTTCACCATGGTCTCGATCTCCTGACCTTGTGATCCGCCCGCCTCGGCCTCCCAAAGTGCTGGGATAAAGGCAAATCTGGTTTTTTTTGTTTTGTTTTGTTTTGTTTTTTGAGACGGAGTCTCGCTCTGTCCCCCAGGCTGGAGTGCAGTGGCGCCATCTCGGCTCACTGCGGGCTCCGCCCCTCGGGGTTCGCGCCATTCTCCTGCCTCAGCCTCTCCGAGTAGCTGGGACTACAGGCGCCCGCACCACGCCCGGCTAATTTTTTGTATTTTTAGTAGAGACGGGGTTTCACCGTGGTCTCGATCTCCTGACCTCGTGATCCGCCCGCCTCGGCCTCCCAAAGCGCTGGGATTACAGGCGTGAGCCACCGCGCCCGGCCGATAAAGGCAAATGTTTTAACCAAAAGGAGTAACTCTGTAGGGGGTTCCATGTCAGACACTGGTATCTTGTAGGTGGAGAAAACTTTATGATATGAGAAGAATAAGCTGCGAATTATTCTTCTTTTCACATTACCAAAGATACATGCTTTCTCTCTTAGTTTAATAAGAGTTTTATTTTAATAATAAAATTGTAATTGCAAGCCACCTCTAAAGTCTATACATCTCTTATTAGTCTTTTTATTTATTTATTTTTTAATGCTCAAGGGGTTGTTTTGATACAGACCCACGGGATACCAGAATGCCTTTATTTTGCAGAAGAACAAACAGGCTGGAAACAGAACTAGGCAAAATGGTGATTTAAAACATGCATACCTACATGTTTATACCTGTCTTTTTAATAGAAAATATATAGCCATTAAAATCTAGGGAAAAATTACAGAGAAATTCAGAAATAAATGAACCAGGACATCACCCCCAGCTATTTCTGCTATGGACATATCGATGAATTTTCTTCCAGTCATATTGTCTATGAATTTGTCTTAATTTGTGGTGTTTTGCATTCATACTATTTGCACAATTTTGTATCTTTATGTTTTTAAGCAATGTTAAGAACATAAACACATCAATTACTTGTTTTCACAACAAAGTATTTCCATGAATGAACATGCCTTTGTATGCTAGACAGTTTCCTTGATTTTTAATCTTTAGATGTTTTCTGGTGTCACGTTAATATAATACTGTGTCCAAAATCTTTGTACCTTTTTTGCTTTAAAAAAAAACTAGTTAAATTCAGTCAACGAATGTTCTGAAGAATATTGTTAGATTCAAATTTTTAAAGTATGTTTGGAAGTTAGTTTTAGATGAGTTGCTTCAAAAATATCTACGTTTTACCTTGCTTTAGTTTTTCCTTATGTAAGCACATCTAGTTTACATTTTCACAAACAGATACTAAAGGTATATGGTTTTATTAACTATTTAAAACTCTGTCCAGTATGTTCAGTGAAGACGTCAATCAGAATAAAATTACAAGCTAAAAATAATTCTGAAAGCTTTCTTTATAAAATGGTTATCATGTGTGTCATCTATGTTGTTGTGTTTGTAAATACCTATGCTAAGTGGAGGGGCGTAGCTCACCCAATAACTGAAAAGATGTTTTGTGGGTACACAAGGACCCTTCTTTTAGCTACAGAAACTACAACAAGCTGTATAGTGGAGGTAAACTTAGACGGACGACAGCCTTTCCAAGAATTTGTGGCACAAAATTCTACACACACACACACACCCCATTCTGCTTCCTGTCTCTGACTTTCTAACTTGATCTTACTTACTTGCAAACTTGGAAATACAGGCATTCTCTCTCTCTCTCTCATAGAGTCATGATTCTCAAGCATTAAAATAGCTTAAAAATTAACTTATCTTAATGTCGTCTTAAAGAGTGAGGAAATATTTAGTGATCCTGAGGACAATTTTTATTTTCTGTAAACTTCCCCAATCCTGACATTTACCTTCCTATGTAACTATATGCTTGACTTATTTATTTTTTCTGCATTCTTTGTAGCCCCTTTTTTCCCCCCACCGACAACTGTGTGTCCCAGCATTACAATACATGTGTGGACAAAGAAGCTTTCTGTCCAGAGAGAAATTAAACATTCCAGTGGCTTTTCTCACCAAGTCCTGACACAGAGTGACCCTTGGCATCTCATTTGTGGGCGAGCGTTGAAGATGGTAGAGAGATAACCTGAAGCAAATCTCAGCCTGTTGTTCAGGCTGCCTTGGGCAGTCCTGAGAAGAACAACATTTAGAACATTTATGACCTGTAAAATTTATCCTCTAGGGTTGAGCCCACAATTTTTGGCCAATAATTATATATGAGAGTAAAATACAAGGGACATATCTTGGAAGCAGTATTGCTGAGTACTTCAGAAATGAATGGCTATTTTAATCAAGCTACCTACATTTGGGCAATTGTCCAGACTATTTGGCTTTTTACTCCTCTCCCCTTCCAAACTTACCCTCTTAAAAAATGTTTGAGAGTTAATAAAACAGTGATGTATTTAGAGCCATTAAGCCCTAGTTCGCCTTGGTATTTTTTTTTCTTAGTTACCTTCGTGATTACTTCTAATTCTGCCCTGAGGTGAAAACTTGATTCCATTCAAAGGAAAAGGAAACCAAAACAAACAACAAATAAAAAGTAACTGAGGAGCGTCTCCAAAAACGACTACTGAAAACCTAGTTTACCTACAGTTCAAATATGATCCACTCTCGCCATCTGCTGGCTGTATTTTTGATTTTTTAAAAGGGAAGTACTGGCACGGACACATGCGCTAACGTTACTGTTTTGATGTGTTGTGAGTATGTGTGGGGAAGCTGGGCACTAAACCGTCCAACATTCAAATTCAGTATGGTTTTGAGCACCTATATTTAGCTGAGTCTCCCCAGTTTATGATTTGGTGGAGGGTTTTATACGTAGAGAATCGTCACAGTCAAGATGAAGTAGAGACTGGGACCAACGGCTGCATCCATCAGGGAGAACTTCTGTCAAAGAATAACGCGCAGACACTGGGTCTCAGAAAGCAGCTGTCTCTGAGGACTTAGCATGTTTCTTCTCTGATGAAACTACTGATGACTCAACTCCATGGATCTAATTGTCTCCCTCTAGAATTACCTTTTCTGAGTGTTCGGGGCTCCCTGATGGTTTTTCGTTTGCTGTTTGTTTGTTTTTTGAGATGAAGTTTTGTTCTTGTTGCCTAGGCTAGAATGCAATGGCGCGATCTCGGCTCACCGCAACCTCTGCCTACCAGGTTCAAGTGATTCTCCTGCCTCAGCCTCCCGAGTAGCTGGGATTACAGGCGCAAGCCACCAAGCCTGGCTAATTTTTGTATTTTTAATTGAGACTGGGTTTCACCACGTTGGCCAGGCTGGTCTCGAACTCCTAACCTCAGGTGGTCTGCCCACCTTGGTCTCCCAAAGTGCTGGGATTACAGGCGTGAGCAACCGAGCCCGGCTTACCCAGTGGTTTTTTTTTTTTTTTTTTTTAGACGGAGTCTTGCTCTTGTCACCCAGGCCGGAGTGCCCTGGCACAGTCTTGGCCCACTGCAACCTCCACCTCCCCGGTTCAAGCGATTCTCCTGCCTCAACCTCCCAAGGAGCTGGGATTACAGGCTCTCGCCACTACCCCTGGCTAATTTTTTTTGTATTTTTTTAGTAGAGATGGGGTTTCACCATGTTCACCAATATATACCTCCTCCAAAAGGCGTGCCTCTGCTGACCGATCAAGGTTTCCCCAAATATAACATTAACCAACCTATTTGGAGTGTTTTGCCCAAACACACTGTATTTAAGCCACATAATAACACTACAAGGTAGCCATTATTAATCGTGTTTTATAGATGAGGAAATTCAAATCCAGAGATAATGATGACAGAACGGCTAAGTGATAGAGTCCGCACAATGCCTGGATGGAAAGTCACTTCCAGAACCACACATTCACCGCAAACGCTGCTGTCGGGGTTCTCCAGGTAACGTTTGTGTCTGTGCAGTGTGCAGCTAACAGAATTCCCTTTTCTCAGCTGGGAAACAGGAGTGATGGAATCATTTCCCACTCCCAAGTCATTGCCACAAAACTTCTCCTTCAAAATTTGTCTCCGGAATCCCTTGTTCAAAAAGCCCTTCTGAATTTCTCTTTCTCTCTGAGTACTCAGAATATGCCCGTCCTATAAAATTTCATTTGGTGGCTTGTTTTCTTTATGTCCCTCTAATATTCACCAAGATTATATTTATTTGACTTTACTGTCAGAGTGTACTTTGTGGGGGGACAAAAGTGATCATTTTTCCTCTAATGCTCTCATATGAATGCTATGGCAATCTAGTACCTCTCATACGTAGGGATATGCCCAGGTCTTAGGGAAAACTCACTTGTACATATCTGTGTTATTGGGCCCTGTGGGCCAATGATATTTCTATTCCCTGTTCTGCAACTTTGCGTACAACAATAATTTAAAGTAGCTTCCAAAGGATAAAAAATGTTCTCTAAGAAACTGATGAATCTGTATTTACTTATGTTGCCCCACATCCTGCACATTCTTTTTCTTCGAATTAATTTTCATTTTCTTTCTATCTTTCCTTTCCTTCAGGTTCCATAACCTTTGCTGGTGGGGTTCTCCAGAATCCGGTGCCAAAACAGAGTCTGAGTTTCAAGGTATTTATTAGGGATCAAGCCCTGTGGAAGACACAGGGGAAGCTGAACTGTGAGGGCAGCCCACAGAAGCCTCCCCTGCCCTGCAGGGAGCTCTGGAGTGAATACTGTTCTGTCCACCAGAGCTGGGCCCCAGTGGGCGAACAAGACCAGGCCTTTGCACCCCTACTTCACTCAGCATCAGGCTGTGTGGGTTGTCCCAGGAAGGGATCAACTTAATGAAGAAGACACTGAGGAGATGACAGTGGGACCATCTGCCAACTCTACTCCCGGAAGCTGGGCAGTGAGGCCTTCCTTGCTGGGATTCTCGGTGGAGAATCTCCCTATTGATCACGGTGGCATGAATTCTGCCTATAGCTCACACAGTGCTCTTTCTTTCTTACAATCCATGTCATACAGGCTGTGCTTTTGCATACAAACAGGGACTATTTACTGATGCACATACTCTGTCTTCTCAGTAAAGAATTTACCAAAATACAAAAGAGCTACCTCAGTGTCCATAATCTGCGGGTGAATCTGAACCTTCAAGAAACTGACCAGGGAAGAGAAGCATGGCAAATTAAGAGCCCCACCTCTTCATTTCCACGAACATTTCCATAGGGCTTTCAAATGTTCCTTTAGTTCCTTGTGAAGAGTAAGAGAAGGGCCCATATTTCCATCCTCAGGAAGGGGAGGTAAGTGTCTGCTTTCCCCACCCTGCCATAAGAAAACTCCCTGACTCTGTGCCTGCATCACTGCAGGTCCTTTGAGACACAGACACCTACAGGGAAATAGACGTGTGAACAATGTGTTGGAAAAAATTCCTGTGAAGGATAGACAGAGCAGCAGAGAAAAACTTCAGTCTACAAAGGAGGTTCGATACCTGAGAAAGACCAGAGGGAAGAAGGGGGACCAGGTGAGCCTGAGAGCACAACACAGCTCTGGGAAAGCCTTGGCCAGGCTGATGCACAGTTCCGATATAGAGATGGTCCATTAGAGGGAGTCGTGGGATAATCCAACTCTAGTTCCCTTACTATGCTCAGTAATGATGTGGAGACAGCCCAGGAATCGTGCATCCTCTGTATGAATGCTGTTGTGGGTTCTGAAGGTGCAGCAGCTGCTGGAATCGTGCATCCTCTGTATGAATGCTGTTGTGGGTCCTGAAGGTGCAGCAGCTGCTGGATACTGTCAGGTGATAGACACGAAAGGTTATTTTCAGAAGGAGACATGAGCAGTGTATTCCTGGGACTGCTACAATATGCTTAGTATTCAGCACCAAATCCTCAAGAATGGGTTCATAATTGTCTCTGGTCAGGCTGCCATATAAAAAAAAATGCCATAGACAGGCTGGTTTAAACAACATTGATTTCTCACAGTTCTGAAGGCTGGGAAGTCCCAGATCAAGGCGTTAACACACTTGCTGTCCAGTGAGGAGCTGCTTGTTGGTGTTCAGATGTCCGTCTTTCTCTTTTTTGCTTTCTCTCTTTTTTTTTTTTTTTGAGATGGAGTCTTACTCTGTCACCCAGGCTAGAGTGCAGTGGCATGATCTTGGCTCACTGCAACCACCGCCTCCTGGGTTCAAGCAATTCTCCCTGCCTCAGCCTTCCAAGTAGCTGGGATTACAGGCTCCCACCACCACACCCAGCTAATTTTTGTATTTTTTTTTTTTTTTAGTAGAGACATTGTTTCTGCATGTTGGTCAGGCTAGTCTTGAACTCCTGACCTCAAGTGATCCACCCGCCTTGGCATCCCAAACTGCTGGGATTACAGGTGTGAGCCACCATACCCGGCCTGTTCATCTTTCTCATTGTATCCTCACATAGCAGAGAGCAGAGAGACAGAAAGCAAGTGTTCTGGTGTCTCTTTACAAGGACAGCAATCCCATTCATGAAGGCTTCACCCTTATGACCTAATCACCTTCCAAAGGCCCGCCTCCTAATATTATCATATTGTTGGTTAGGATTTCAACATATTAATTTTAAGAGAACACAAACATTCAGTCCATAGCAATAGTTGACTTAAAAGAACACATTAAGAAAGTTTTTTTTTTTTTATTTCTCTTTCATACCTGCTTAATTCCTGATCCTAAAGAAGGGTCTCCAAGCACACTCCTCAAATTGATAACTGATACAATTGAAACTTAAATCAACAGATCAATAAAGAAATAGCATCTTTTTTTTTTTCTTTTTTTTGAGACAGAGTTTTGCTCTTGTTGCCCAGGCTGGAGTGCAATGGCGCGATCTCAGCTCACTGCAAACCCCACCTCCCAGGCTCAGGTAATCCTCCTGCCTCAGCCTCCTGAGTAGCTGGAACCACAGAGGCTTACCACCATGCCTAGCTAATTTAAAAAATTATTTTTAGAAATGGGGTTTCCTATGTTTCTCAGGCTGGTTTCAAACTCCTGGGCTCAATGGACCCTCCCGCCTCCCAAAGGGCTTAGATTACAGGTGTGAGTCACTGTGCCCAGCAGAAATAGCATCTTAACGACTGGAATTAGTTAAGCATTTTTAACCACTGTGACTCTAGTGAGAACTTAGCACCACCTCAATTACATAAAATTACAAAATTGTTTAATGTATACCGACTACGGGCCAGATACGCTGCAGGATCAGCCAAACCAAGTTAAATCAGGCAAAATCTTGACAGGCCTGTAGCGTTTGACGTCCTTGATAAATGAAGGATAATATCTTGTTGCTGATTTTTGTGCTTCCAAACATTTCTATCTTTTCATTTAGTATGTTACCATAATATTTCTATCATCTCTCTTTTTGTTTTGGTCAAAGCAATATCCATAGGTCAGGACACTGAAATAATGCATATAATGCATAAAATCTTGTGTTGAAAAGATGCCATCTTCTGCCTTCATTCCATTCTTAAAGTAACTGTTTCTAAGCTTCTTCTTCTGAAGTGATTATTTCTGTCCATTTCTGTTGCACTCTTTTTGGTATTTCATTCAATTCTCTAAATACTATGTTTCCACTAATGTCTCCGGAACTACCTACTATCTCTTGCCTCTTTGCTATGTTGAATTTCACTAACATGCTACCAATCTGTTAGTAATGCAAAGCTGTATTAACTAAAAATTTTAGCAGTTTTCAAAAATACCACCTTGAGAGAGTTTTAATATTATCTCAGGGGAAAAGTCAGAATGTATCTCTCTAGGGTCTTGGGATCTACACTGCAGTGGTTTAAGAAATAGAGATTGGGCATTAATTGTGACATTGTGAGACAAAGTTCTTAAAATGATTCTGGGTAAGAAATTTTTGTTTGATAAGCAAAATGTTTTCCCAGCTGAGCCAATGAGCCAACTTCTGTCTCAAAATAATTGATCTGCTGGAATTTCCTGAAGGCAGTAGTAAAGTTATTTATTGATGAATAATCTTATCTTTCTCAGGCAAAGTTTCTCTGGTACAAACAACTATGTCATGTTGACAAAGGTTGCCGTGGGTTTTTGGCCTTAATAGCTAGGTAATGTTGATGCAGGTGGCTGTGGTTCTCAGCTCCATGGGTATTTAGCCCATGTATCTCCCACTACTATCTTCCTTTTTTACCTCTTCTCCGTAGTCATATCCCTGTTTTTAATTCACCTTGTGGTTATGTTCAGCAACTTGAAATAGCTTTCATCACTCTGCCTTTTCTGTTCTAGCAATTTTAGCCCTTGACTCTCACTCCGTAAGATGAGTTATTAAGACCTTTACTTTTCTACTTTTCTTCCCCCTTTCTTCCTACCAATTTCTGTCAGCTGGGCTGTGTGCCAAGGTGTAAAACATTTGCATTATGCTTTTAACCATAATTACATTTTCTGAGCTGTCACTAATGATTGAGTCAACAACTTGAAAATAACAAGTTGTATTTACATGAATATAATAAGAATGATACATTTGTACAAACATTTGACTATGTGCGGGGCACACATTTAAGTTCTCTTTGCATATTAATTGATCTCAACCTAATACTAGACACTATTATTAGCTCGGTCTTGCAAATGAGGAAACTGGGGCACAGAGAGGTTTAGTATCTTGCCCCCAGTGGTTTGCTGACTACTCTTCTAAAATACCATGCCTTCGTTCTCTACCCTAGAACAGGCACCCTCATTCTGCCATGCCTCCAATTTGTTCATTTCACAGGGATTTTTCTTACTCTCAGCCATCCCAGAGGCTGTTCTCAGTGTTTTGAACTTCTTCTCCCAACTCTTTACTTCAACGGTTCCTACTTACCATGCTGATATCAGCTAATATCAGTTCCTCAGAGAGATCTTCTCTAACACTGTATCAGAAGGTGGTTCTTCTTTTTTTTTTTTTGACAGAGTCTCATTCTGTCGCCCAGGCTGGAGTGCAATGGCACAATTTCAGCACACTGCAACCTCCTGGGTTCAAGCAATTCTCCTGCCTCAGCCTCCCAAGTAGCTGGGATTACAGGTGCCCACCACCACACCCAACTAATTTTTATATTTTTAGTAGAGACGGTGTTTCAGCATGTTGATCAGGCTGGTCTTGAACTCGAGGCAGGTGATCCACCCACCTCGGACCCCCCAAAGTGCTAGGATTACAGGCGTGAGCCACTGCGCCCAGCCAGAAGGTTCTTCTATTGTCTCTCTCGTAGCTTCCATTATGTTATTTCCTGGAAGTCAGCGTAATTTGCAAATACATAACCCTTTTTGTGTGCATCAGTATACTGCCTCTTTTTCCTTCCTGTCAATGAGATGCATGATGTCTTGCTCACCCTAGTATGCTCATAGCCTACGATAGTGCTTGGCACTTAGGAAGTAATTAATTTTCTTCACAAGTAATGGCCTATAAAGGCTCATAAACGTAATTTCACCTTCTAGTTAAATACAAGGCTATTATCATGAAAATACTATTGGTCATTCAGTGAAGAATGGTGGAATAAATTTGCATAAAATCTAACACCTACAATAGAAATCAATTTTTAATGCAACTAGACATTCACTTGCTTTCCTGAAATTTGACTCATAGAAGCATGGTAAATAAAGGACAGGTGGCCAGGCACGGTGGCTCACGCTTGTAATCCCAGCACTTTGGGAGGCCGAGGCGGGCGGATCACGAGGTCAGGAGATCGAGACCACGGTGAAACCCCGTCTCTACGAAAAATACAAAAAAAAAATTAGCCGGGCGTGGTGGCGGGCGCCTGTAGTCCCAGCTACTCGGAGGCTGAGGCAGGAGAATGGCGTGAACCCGGGAGGCGGAGCTTGCAGTGAGCCGAGATCGCGCCACTGCACTCCAGCCTGGGGGACAGAGCAAGACTCCGTCTCAAAAAAAAAAATAAATAAATAAAATAAAATAAAATAAAATAAAAATAAAGGACAGGTGAATAAGCCTCTGGACCATGGAGCAGAGCAATAATAATCATCCACATTTGTAAAGGTCTTGGCACTTTAAAATGCCTTCACAATGCACTTTATTCCATTAATTCCTCCCAGTGACATTATGATGTCATCAAGTACCTTATTCAGGATTGCACGAACAACACGTGGTGGGAAGGAAACCCGGTTTTTCTTTTCTATGTCCAGTGTTCTTAGACCTCTCCACCTTCCCCTTTCTAAATTCAAATTCTGAAGCAGCATTCTCCGAAGGACTGCCTTTCCTTTAACAATGGAATTGTTTCTATGTTACCATCAGTCATTTTGACTTATCTGTAGTATTTAAAACATTCTCATTTCAACAATAGTAACTTTGATCTCTTAGTCAGGTATTTGATAAAGAACAAATAAATTATTCAAACAACATCGTGTTTAGTGGTGAGCAAAATTCCTTTCAGGAGATTTAGCCAATATCTGGAAGAAGCTTCACAGAAGAGGAATTGGAGTGGAGCCTTGATGTCACACTAGAAAGCTTAGTTGAGGGAGCAGCTGAGTTTCTAAATCTGCTTCATGATACTTTCACTGAGGAGCTTTGGCACTCATGCACACTCTTAGAAAACTACCACAGTAGATTGTTACAGTGTGTTTATATTTTAGGACATTGATTTACTCACTCATTGAAGCATTCCATAAAGAGCTGTATAAAAAGGATTTTATTTCTTAAGAGATTCAAACTCTTTGAATCTACCTTTGCACTTATTATCACCCTGTATATGAGATTGTGTTCAATAACCACAGTTTTGCTGCTGCATTTCTTGGTTGATTTTGGACTTGGGCTACAAGAACTGGTTGTAATAAACTTTGAAATTCTGTCTTAAGCCACATTTCCCAGAAGTAGAATCTGAGGTGGGAATTTGAGTATAAATGATTTCTTGGGGGGAGGGCTCTCGAGAAATGGAGTGACGGGAGCAAATGGAACAGAGGGTGGAACTCAGCAAGGGTGTGTGCTCAGCAGGAAAGCTTCCGCTGATGCCAGAGAAAGCCCAGGAGAACTCACTGTACCATAAAGTCAGTCCCACCTGAGGCAAGCGGGCTGGCCTTTTGCACATCCTTGCAAATCACTCTTTGGCTACTGGTTACTGGGGGGAGAAGACGACAGCTGTGAGCCATCAACAGCCAACAATCTCAGCATCTGGGGGGGCATGGATGCACAGCCCAGTACAGGGAATTGGACTTGAACATCAACAAAACCTGTTACTCTGTCCACGTAAGTGCAGGCATTCATCCTTAAAAGTGTGACAAATCCACTTACCTCTCTAAAACATCAACCATCACCTTCAGAATGACATAGCACTATAATTATAAATCTAATAAGTATAAGCTAAGTTTAGGATAAGCATCTTCACTCATGTTTGAGTGACAATAAGTCACGTATGTGTCAATGCATTCTTACACAAATTGCCCCATATATTTTTAAACGTTCAAATTGGCATATCTCTCCTCCCATTTCATTCAGGTATCACAGTTTTTCTAGTACACTTAAGCAGATTATTATACAGGGATAAACATTTGGGAATTCCACAGAAACGTGAGAGCGTATGCAATTGTAGGAAGCTGAGGAGGAAAATGGCCCAAATTAAGACCTTCCAGTTATCCCCAGTCATGAAAGCACAGAGTTTATTTGAGATAAAATGAGAGATTTGATTAGGAAATGAAGGCAGAGACTAGATCATGACAGGCCTTGAGTAATATAAAAATATGTTTACTATTATCTTAAGAAAAATAAGTGCTAGGTTCCTTGGCTACCCTTACAAATTACCATAAACTAGGTGGCTTGAAACAACAATAATTTATTCTCTCATAGTACTGGGGATTAGAAGTTTGCAGTCAAGGAATCAGCAGAGCTGCACTCCCTCCAGAGACTCTAAGAGAGAATCCCTCCCTTGCCTCTTCCAACTTCTGATGACTGTGGACAATCCCTGGCTGTGACTGAATCCCTCTCAGCTCTGTCTTCACATTATCTTCACTGGGAATCTGTCTCTCTCTGTCTCTCTCTTATAGTTGTGATGGTATTTAGGATCCATCCCAATAATCTAAGATAATCTTCTCATCTCAAAATGCTTAACTTAATGACGTCTGCAAAGACCCTTTTTCAAAGGGTCCCATGCATGGATTTAAGGATGGGGATGTAGATATATCTTTGGGAGCCATTATCAGCCTACCATGGTGGAAAATGTATAAAATTATTTAAATCAAAGGCTCAGTATGATCAAATTTATGTTTTAGAGAAAAAAAATACTCCACAAGCATTATAGAATATGAATTAGATGGAGTTAATACTAAGGTGAGGAAACCTTACAGGAGATCTGGTCAATCGTTCAGATGATTAATGGTGAGAAATTGTATAAAGACATAGGTCTTGAGGAAGGAGAAATGTGGCCAAAGATATAATTGGCAGCATGAAGGGACAGGTTACTATATGGATGAGAGAGATCTAGGAGCCAACGATGATTCCCAGGCTTCTAGACTGTGCAGCTGCAGGATGGTCTTTTGTTCACTGAGGCCGGTCATATACGGAGGAGGAGCAGACCTGGCGAAAAAGGATTATAGCTTCCATCTTGGCAGAGGTGCAGGAGGGATGTAGTAGAAGAGGGAGACAAACCAGTGTGGTCATAACAGATCTGTCCAGAAGATGGCTCTCATACATTTTCTTTGTTTCCAGTTTCCAACTTAGTTGGAAAAATAATTGCAAATTTACAACGAACCAACACATTGACACATGACTAAAACGTTTCTCTATAGAGTGATAAATACATGCCCTAAAATGTAGAAATTATTTCCTATTTTTCCTCCCTAGGGTTTCAGGACACTGCATCTGGGTGCCAAAATTCTACATTAAACAATCAGAGAGGGAGTCATATTGTACACGTAGTGCACAGCTGTATTGATCCTTGGCAGCCTACTTACGATTTTTGGATGGTTGAATTGTGGTGTGACTGTAAGATAAGCAAGTGGAGATGTTTAAGACACACCCACGTGTTTGGTACCTGCCAATGTCATCTAAAGACATTTTTAAAGAATGCACATTCCATTATAGGAACTCAAAAGACACTAGAACCCCTGATACATATTTTGAAGAGTTTCAGGACATAAAACAAAACAAAACAATATAAAAAGTACCTTCTGTTCTCCTCCATAACTTCAACTAAGGAAAAAGGCGTAGGGATCAATTGGATAAAAATCAAAATATTGCTTCTATTACCAATAAAGCTGGATTTGATAACATAGTTTATGTGTGAATTAACAGACTTTCTAATAATTCTCTGAAGTATACTCCTTGGGACAACCCAAAAACCAAAAGAGAGTTTGGGTCTTGAAGAGAACACACTGGAATCTCCTTGGAACATGAGGGACATGTGTTCCTCTCCCAGCTTTCATGTGTTTTGCTTGGAACTCCCAGTACATGTGGCTTTTCTGTAGGGAACTTCCCTGGGTTGCTGGGGCACTTTGCCTGGTCATACAGAGGCAGAAGTACCCGGAGCAGCGTTTGATCAATGACAGAGGGGGAAGAAATAAAAGCCCAGCTTCCTCAGATCCAGAACAACTTTGAGATGGAACTCACAGTCCCTAGTATCCCTGTGGGCCCTTCCTTGCTTGGGTCTCTGCTCTTGCTTGACTTCCTTCTATGTCTGTCCTGCTTCTCCTCCTCTCTTCCTGGCTCCCCTAGGTGCCTTATCTATGTAAATTGTGTGTGTACGCCTTCCTGTCTTAGGGTTTACTTCTGAGGAACCCAACCCAACTCTGAGCTGTAGAATGGATGCAGTTTGCCTCAGAGTGTTGCTTCAACTTTGGCACCTATAAACAGCTCTACTTTTTCATGCTAGGCCTTTCAATTCCAAAGCCTTCCAGATGTCATTTCTAAACTGGCAAGATTTCCACCCTTTCAAGCTGCGTGCGTTCTCTTTTGGAAATCATGAAAACATCACAGATGGCCTTATGATATAAATAATTAGTGATGAAGACAATTATTGCTCATCTGTGATGAATCAAGCTTCTTTTTATTTAGTCAGCAACAAGCTGGACATAGTCACTATATAGCCCTAGGGTCTGTGCAGCCACACAGTTAATAAGTTTGTCCTGTATTTTTGCCTCATGGGGTCATGTGCCAAATATTTATATGAAATGTCACTATCATATACTCTCAGACTATCAATTTCTATGTTAATATTTTTCTTGGCAATTGGTCACAGGCTCTGCAAGCAAAACTACAGCCTATATTTGTAATAGCTTCACGTGTCAGTACTTTTCTTAATGTCTCATAAAAAGAAATTGTTCCTCTGACAATTTAACTAAGATACCCAAAAGAGCCAAACAAGTCTTTCAACATCCTCTTTAATGACTTCTTGTTGTTTTTATTCAGTTTTATGTAAACGTCTAATTTCATCACTCTCTCTGACCTTTAATGATTTAAGCTGGCATGATTAGCCTTTATAAATCAATAAGTTGGCTTCAGAAATCCACACAGTCATATGTCACTTAACAACAAGAATACATTCTGCAAAATATATAGTTAGGCAGTTTCATCATTGTGTGAACATCATAAAATGTACTTACATAAACATGGATGTAAGTTTATGACACACCTAGGCTATATGCTAGAGTATATTGCTCTTAGGCTACAAACCTGTGCAACATGTTACGTACCGAATACCGTAGGCAATTGTAACATAATGGTAAGCATTTGTGTATCTAAACATATCCAAATATAGAAAAGGTACAGTAAGAGCACCGTATTATAATCTTATGGGACCACTATCATATGCGTGGTCCATTGTTGACCTAAACGTCATTATGCAGTTCATGACTATATATAAAGATTTTTTTAGGTAAGATGATCAACAGAGAGCAAACTGGACTAGGAGTCAGAGAACCCAGCTATCTTTTTGTATCTGCTTTAAATTGTTTAATGACCAAGACAAAATTACCAAACTTTTAACTTTGTTTAATCAACTTTTGAAAAAATGATTTTTGCACTGTGATTTCCAACATCTACTTTAGCTCCAAAGTTTTCTGACTCTGGGAGATTTAATCATCCTGATTGGACCAAATACACATCTGCCTTTGAAAAAATATTACTAATTAGCATTTATATTAATCAAAGTGTGATCCTTGAATTAGCAATATCAGCATCAGCTGGGCATTTATTAGAAATACAAATTATAGGCCCCATCCTAGATCTACCGAATCAGAAACTCTAGGGATGGGGCTCAGCAATTTGTTGCCTGTCAAAGTTTGAGACCCATTGATTTATACACGTCAAAAACAATCATCATGGTAAAAGGAACTGAGTTTTACCAACAAGAGCCAGTAGTCCTCCAAATTACTCAGTGTGGTTTGCCAATGGCCACCCAAGAGCTTTTGATTCAGTAGATTTGGAACAGCTTCCAGGAATCTATGTTTTAAACAAACAATAGAGAAAATTTCAAGGACCAACTTTAGACAGTGATTACCTAAAGACAGTGACTGAGCTGCTGGTCTGCCTTCCTGGCAGGTGTCACAAAGTGAGTACTCTAGACCTAGTTAATGGAGGAAGGAAAAAAGGATGGGGAGGAGATAAACGGAGCAAAAGAGAGATGCATGTCATGTCAGCGTCATTTCCTCAAGGCTGGGAAGTCTAGAACAGTATCAGTGCCCCCATTTGTTGCATGTGTATTACTACAATATCCACTCTTACTGGAACAAACTACAAAGGGTCCTTGAGAACAAGTGTCCTGAGTATATTTTATGTTCATTCAATCCTTGGTATCCATGTTTTCTGCATCCCCAGATTCAACTAACTGTACATTGAAAATACTCTGGGAAAAAGAAAATAGAAAATAACAATACAACAATTAAAAAACAATACAAATAAAAAATACTATATGACAACTATTTGCATAAGATTTACATTGTATTAGATTATTATAAGTAGCCTAGAGATTTAAAGTATACAGGAGGATGTATATAGCTTACATGCAAACACGATCCCATTTTATTTAAGAACATTGAGTATGCATAGGTTTTGATATCCACAGGGTCCTGGAACAAATCCCCCACAGATACCATGAGATGTCTGTATTTTTGCTTAAGTGACAAGATGAAATAAGGTAACACTATAACATCCTACTCACTATGGAGCAAAGGATAGGCTATATGGGGTATACAAAAAAGATAAGTGTCAATGAAAAAAGTGTATGAGCCTCTATTCTCCCTCATCTCACAGAAAGGGACACTATTCCTGAGAATAGCTACTGCACATGCAGTAGGTTTGCATTTTAAGAGAGGAACACTGTTCACCTCATTTCTGCTACTCTATCTTCTTATAGTACAAGTGTGAAAGTGCACATATAAATGAGAAGAAAAAAATTGGAATTTACTCAAGAAAGTATCTGAATTTACAGAATGTGATAGTTTTCAAATATGTTCACTAATTGTCATTCCACTTTTTTTTCCTTCAACTTTTATTTTAACTCAGGGATACGTGTGCAGGATGTGCAGGTTTTTTACATAGGTAAACGTGTGCCATGGTGGTTTGTAACACAGTTCATCCTCATCCTGTTAGCTGGGTATTAAGCCCAGCCTCTATTAGCTATTCTTCCTGGTGTTCTCCCTCCCCCCACCTCCCAACAGGCCCTAGTGAGTGTTGTTCCCCCTATGTGTCCATGTGTTCTCATAATTCAGCTCCCACTTATAAGTGAGAACATGCAGTATTTCTGCATCAGTTTGCTGCGGATAACTCCATCCATGTCCCTGCAAAGGACATAATCTCATTCCTTTTTATGGCTGCATAGTGTTCCATGGTGTATATGTACTACATTTTCTTTATTCAGCCTATCATCAATGGGCATTTAGGTTGATTCCAAGTCTTTGCTACTGTGGCTATATCACTCCACATTTTTTTTTTTTTTTTTTTTTTTTTTTTTGAGACAGAGTCTCACTCTGTCGCTCAGGCTGGAGAGCAGTGGCGATCTTGGCTCACTGCAAGCTCTGCCTCCTGGGTTCACGCCATTCCCCTGCCTCAGCCTCCCAAATAGTTGGGACTACAGGCACCCACCACCACGCCTGGCTAATTTTTTGTATTTTTAGTAGAGACAGGGTTTCACCGTGTTAGCCAGGATGGTCTCAATCTCCTGACCTCGTGATCCACCCAAAGCGCTGGGACTACAGGCGTGAGCCACTGTGCCCGGCTGTCACTCCGCTTTTTAAAATGTGAAACTTAATGTCCCTCTTTTTTAATTTCCAGGCTTAGTGGCCCACTCCTATAAAACAGAATGTAGTGGATGATTGCAGAAATTAGGTCACAGAAAGCATTTCCTTCTGTGAAATGCTTCTGCGAAAGGCTTGATTGCTTCTGCCGAGATTTTTCACCCATTTGGGGATGCCAGCTCCGATACTATGGGAAAATGCAGGCAGTCTGTGGGAGGGTTCTTAAGGAGAGGTACTGAGGCCACCTGCCAACAATCAGGCCCAACCTGCCATCCATGTGAATCAGCCACTTTGGAAGTGGATCTTCCAGCTTCAGCCAGTCTTCAGATAACTAATAACAAGTCTTCAGATGAACTAATATCTATGACTTCTAGGAAAGATGACCACTTGCCTCCGAAAACCTTTGCACAGTTGCAGCAAATGGGAGGACTCCACAGGAAGCGTGAGAGGTTAGATGTGGGCAAGCTCTGCCACTGGAGTACAGGCAGCGCCTGGTCCTGCCAAGCCACTGTCAGGCAGTCAGAAAGAGCTCCCAGGGTCATTCTAAAAATCTTATCACTTCACATATAGCAAGCTTCGGTCCCAAGGCAAACACTACCAAACCCTGCTACTTTGCCTTGAAACCACCTGAACGTGGCATATGGTCTGAAAAGAAAAGAGAATAAATAGGAAATTTTAGGAATTTATACTGTGGCTGATTCTCTCGTCTCTTTAATTATAGAGATATTTTATATATCACGTTTGAAGTTGTTTAAAGCAACAAGCTACCAATGAAAGTAAACAACCAAGCCTTAGTCACTCAAAGGCATCACTTGCATTGTTCACAGCAGCTTCTTGGCAAGGACATGCCATGCTCGTGGCTCATCAGTGATGGGATACAGCACAAGCCATCTGAGCATGGATGATCCACCAAATAGGATGAGCATCCACGAATGTATCCAGAGCAGTGGGAAATTCTCTAGAAATCAGCAATGGTGACGCCTTTGATTGACAACAGCTGTTCAACAACACAAAGCAAAAACGAAAACAAAAAACAAATAATCTGATAAAAAAAATAGGCAGAAGGTCTGAATAGACATTCTCAAAAGAAGACAGACAAATGGCTAACAGATGTAGGAAAATATACTCAATATCACTAATCATCAGGGAAATGCCAATCAAAACCACAGTGAGATATCCTCTCATCCCATTTAGAATGGCTATTATCCAAAAAACAAAAAATACCAAATGATGGTGAGTATGTGAGAACTCCTCTTATACACTGTTGAAAAAATAATCAGTATCACTAGTAATCAGGGAAATGCAAATCAAAACCACACTGAGATATCATCTCATCCCAGTTAGAATGGCTATTATCAAAAAGACAAAAAAATACCAAACGATGGTGACTATGTGAAGAACTCCTCTTATACACTGTTGGTAGGAATGCAAACTAGTCCAGCCATTATTTAAAACAGTATGGAGGCTCCTCAGAAAAATTGCAAGTAAAGCTATCATATGATCCAATAATCTCACACTGGGTATCTATACAAAGAAAATGAAATCAGTATGTCCAAAGAGATAAGTGCACTCCCATGTTTATTGCAGCAGTGTTTACAATAGCCGGGATATGGAATCAATCAATAACAAATAAATAAACTTTAAATTTCATATGTATACACAATGAAATATTATTCAGCCATGAAAAGAATGAAATTCTGTCATTTGCAAAGCATGGGTGAACCTAGAAGACATTATGTGAAGTGAAATAAGCCAAACACAGAGAGAAAAATACTGCATGATCTCATTCATATGTTGAATCTAAAAAAGTTGATCACGTAAAAGTAGAGAGTAGAATAGTTCTTACTAGAAGCTGAGAAGAGTACGGAGGAGAAGGAATGGAGAGAAGTTGGTCAATGGGTACAAAATTACAGTTAGACGGGAGGAATAGGTTCTGGTGTTCTATTGCACAGCAGTGTGACTGTAGTTAACCATAATGTATTGTGTATTTCAAAATATCTAGAAGAGAGGATTTTGAATGTTCTCACCACAAAGAAATGACAAGTATTTGAGATGATGGAAGTACTAATTTCCATGATTTAATTATTACATAATGTATGCATTATTGAAACTTCGTGATGTACTTTATAAATATGTACAGTTATGTATCAATTAAAAACAAAATAAAACAAAAATAAACAACTGTCGTTTTGAATGTGGCAATGGGAGACTTCAACATAGCAATTCAGCAGAAAAGATCAATAATCAATGCAATTTCAGCCATTGTGCTTCCCTGAGCCTTCAGAGTAGCTGAGCAAGTCCTGAGGAGGGTGGAGTCCTGAGCTGGTTGACTCTAGTGAGAACCAATCACTTTTATGTACCCCAAACCAAGGGCGTGTTTGGTATCCGTTAAGATAAGCAGGGTAACACTTTTCAATATTAACAGAGATTGAAACTTTATTGTTTATTTCTTGATTGTGACATATCGGCTGAGCATTCTGATCCACATCATTGGCTTTCACAGATGCAAGCTTATAAATCCTCCACCACCTTGCACATTGCTAATTGCTACAGCACAGGTTAGGAAACTTGACAAACCAGGCAATGGCTCTGAAAGCTTCAGCCTAGAAGCAACATACTTTCAATGGCTAAAGTAAGGGACATGTGAGGCCTACCTTTAGGAGAACAGAGGATACAATCCTTCAATGTGTGCAGAAGGAGAAAAACTAGTAATATTGACCAGCATGAATGATTACCATGCCTATAAATGCTGACATTTTCTATGTGATGTTAAAAAGCCTAGGAAGCTCTGGAATGTATCCCTTGATAAGAAGAAGTAACAATTCCCAAAATATACTAGTCATCAGATGGTACCCCCTGGGTGATGGGATATAATTTTAAAATGTTTTCAATGTGGGGTGGGCAAATAGAGATATATAAGAATAAGTACATATCTTGGCCTTTACTGATGTGGCCAAATAAAAACAAAACTCATTGACTATCTACAATGACCACTTACATACTTCTTTGTATCTTTTTTTTTTTTTTTTGAGACAGAGTCTGGCTCTGTCCCCCAGGCTGGAGTGCAGTGGCGCAATCTCGGCTCACTGCAAGCTCCGCCTCCCGGGTTCACGCCATTCTCCTGCCTCAGCCTCTCCGAGTAGCTGGGACTACAGGCGCCCGCCACCACGCCTGGCTAATTTTTTGTATTTTTAGTAGAGACGGGGTTTCACCGTGGTCTCGATCTCCTGACCTCGTGATTCACCCGCCTCGGCCTCCCAAAGTGCTGGGATTACAAGCGTGAGCCACCGCGCCCGGCCCTTCTTTGTATCTTTTTTATCACATTTAGGTAAAGTAAAACATATCAGCTTGTAGGCAATGAATAGTTTAGACATCATAGTTAGGGATAAAACACTTTTTCTTCCCTCCTGTGGTTTCCATGAAGGGGTATTTTCCCTGAACACACCTCAACCCTTGCCCAACTCCTCACTCAGGGAAAGCAGGATGACTTATCGGAATCTGAGTTTGGAATGAGGACTGGATGTGCGTAGCTCAGCCACCTCCCTTCTCTTCTACCTTATAGCCAGATTGCCTGCATAAAATAATAGCCCAATATTCTTCTCCGGAATCTCCTGGAGATTTTACAGTGATATATCTGCAATTGGGAAACTTGGGATAGCTGAGATGCCTATGGCTGAGTTTGAAATGTGATTTTGTGGCTCAATAATAGGATGCCCCCTTGTTTCTGGACATTTAGAACAATCTATTATTATCTGAAGTCCTCTTGATATTTGGATTCCTATTTTTTTCAATTTCTTAGACTATCTCTGAATGAGTTTCCAGCTAGGGTGAGCAATATTAAGACTCTTATTTACTGGATACCCTCAACAGCTCCTCTCCCCACAAACACCAATGCTGAATTCCAAGCAGCTCATAACACTTCTGAAATCATTGTTATAAAAGTATTTCATTGATTTTGATCAGTGATAAGCCATTTATTGATCTACTATTTCCTACACATGAAGCAAGAAACAAAGTATAAGACATGAGCCCACCTCATAAAGAACTGGCAATATGGGATGTCTCTCCTTGTAAAAAAGCTGCAATTTCATCAACTAAAATGAAAGCATCACATTTTTTTATTTCCTGTAACTGATTCTATTTGTTCTATAATTCAAATTTTTGCCAGTGCAGACAGAGACTTCCCATTTGACAGTAATGTATTTCCTTGATTAAACAGTCTTTACCCATTTATTGATGGGGTTATTTGTTTTTTGCTTGGTGATTTAAGTTCCTTATAGATTCTGGATATTAGGCCTTTGTTGGATGTGTAGTTTGCAAATATTTTCTCCCATTCTGTAGGTTTTCTGTTTACTCTGTTAATAGCTTCTTTTGCAGTGCAAAAACTCTTTAGTTTAATTAGGAAACACTTGTCAATTTTTGTTTTTGTTGAAATTGCTATTAGGGACTTAGCCAAAAATCCTTTGCCAAGGCCAACACTGAGAAGAGTATTTTCTAGGTTTTCTTCTAGGATTTTTATTTGGCCAACAAACATATGAAAAAGTGCTCAGTATCACTAATCATCAGAGAAATGAAAATCAAAACCACAATGAGATATCATCTCACAACAGTCAGAATAACTATTATTAAAAAGTTAAAAAAAATAACAGATGCTGGCGAGGCTGCAGAGAAAAAAGAACTATTATACACTGTTGCTGGGAATGCAAATTAGTTTAGCCTCTGTGGAAAGCAATTTGGAGATTTCTCAAATAACTTAAAACTGAACTCCCATTTGACCTAGAATACCATTTCTTGGTCTATAGCAAAAGGAAAATAAATCATTCTATCAAAAAGACACAGGCACACATATGTTCATCACCACACTGTTCACAATAGCAAAGACACGGAATCAACTTAGGAGCTCATCAACAGTGGATTGGATAAAGCGAATGTGGTACATATACACAATGGAATACTAGAATGAAATAATGTCCTTTGCAGCAACATGTATGCAGCAGGGGCCCTTATCCTAAGCAAATTAATGCAGGAACCAAACACTGAATACTACATATTTTCACTTTTAAGTGGGAGCTAAACATTGAGCACATGTGGACATAAAGATGGGAATAACAGACACTGGGGACTACTAAAGGGAGGAGGAAGGGAGGTGGGCATGATTTGGAAAACTACCTATTGGGTACTATGCTTACTACCTAGGTGATCAGATCCCTACTCCAAACTTCAGCATTGTGCAATATACCCATGTAGCAAACCTGCACATTTACCCCTAAATCTAAAATAAAAGTTGAAATTATTTAAATTTTTTTTTTTTTTTTTTTTTGAGACAGAGTCTCGCTCTTTCACCCAGGCTGGAGTGCAGTGGCGCAATCTCGGCTCACTGCAGGCTCCGCCCCCCGGGGTTCACGCCATTCTCCTGCCTCAGCCTCCCACGTAGCTGGGACTACAGGCGCCTGCCACCTCGCCCGGCTAATTTTTTGTATTTTTAGTAGACACAGGGTTTCACCGTGTTAGCCAGGATGGTCTCGATCTCCTGACCTCGTGATCCGCCCGCCTCGGCCTCCCAAAGTGCTGGGATTACAGGCGTGAGCCACCGCGCCCGGCCTAAAAAAATTTTTAAAAAGAATCTTCAGTCTTTTCCATGCTAACATTCTATGAATTTAATGTCTGCAGCCCCTATGACTTTCATCTCCCCCTTCTTTCCTAAGATGGCTTTTCAGTATCAAAAAAGATTCTGTGTATAGTTCATATACTCTTCTGTGGGTTGTTCTGTGGTCCATATACTCGTGTGGATCATCAGAAGCCTCTTCTGAGTTGTTGCTTTCCTGCCTGGTACAGTCTGGGGATTGGGAATGGTTCCACAGCACCTACCACTGTCAACCACAAATATTACCATTTGCCTTTCATCTAAAGGATTGTGCATTTTGCAGCCACACTAATCTTCTTTTCAATGCCATACCGATCTTCAGGTTTTGGGGATGGTAAATGGCCATCAACTCAGACAAGTCAACATGGATTAACCTCAAGATCTCACTGCGGGTATGATGCTAAATTCATGTGGTCCAGGATATCCTTTGTATGAAGTTTCTCAAGACTGCAGGTCTTCTGAAAATCCCCATGCTTTCTCACTTTACCCAACTCTTCTTTTACAATTGTATTCATGGTAAATTCATTCATATCAAAATACAACAATTATGTTCAATAGTTTTTCATTATGCAGGTTACTTTCCAAAGATAATCACTGCCATTATTTTGGTACCATCTTTTCAGATACCTTTACTGACTCTTTATTCATTCAAGAAATAGTACTTATTGCCTGAAAGGGGTGGCAAAGACAGAGTTGAGTTTTTGAAAAATCAAATGAGTTTCTGTTTGGAACTTTATTTTTCATGGATTGTGAAGATATAGTATTGAAAGTGGAGATATTGGATTGTGAGAGCCATGTTTTTGAGAGAAAAGTAGACCTTTTGAGTTTTAAGCCTGGTTTTGAATATTAACAGCTAGGGAGGCTGGAGGACTCAGAGGACAAGATTGATACCAGAAGCAGTAGCACAGGGAAGAACGCACAAGTCTGTCAAAGTAATTTCCGGGGATAGATTTAGTGTAAATTGTTGTGGGAGCAATGAGAACTGAGAAAAGTAAGTAAGAGTTGGGTGTTGATAAGAATATTTGAGAGGGCTTTGAGCTTTTTCCCACCAATGGTGGGATTTTGCAGAAGACCAGAACTCAACTAATTTCTCAGCTCATATAGGACTCCACTGGTGCCCACCCAGATACCCTTCACCTGCAGAGGCCCCATCCCACATCTGCTCCAAGTTTTGTTTGCTGAAGCCTTTAGCTAGCCCCTTCTCAGAGAATTGCCTTCACCCAATAGGAATTGCCTCTCCTGCAATAGCACACTTCTCCACCTGTGCTTCCAAGAAGCAGGCTGCAGCCAATGATTGACTGATGAAGGATACTTAAGCCCAGCTGCCTCGCCTGGAGGTGAAAGAAGTCTGTGGTGCTATTCACTTTCCACGGTGACTCTTGGAATTGCAATGCGGCTGGACTTCAGCTAAAACCACACCACTTTTTTTCTAAGTTCTTTCTCTTCTCCTTGTTGCTTCTCTCACTCCCTCATAGTAACACTTCAGGGTTATTATAAGTTCAAAAAATTAACTTTATTCCTCTGTGACTAAATTTGGCTTTGCATCAGTTTCTACTGTTATCAGAAAACCTAAACTTGCTCAAAGTAAATTCAGTCACTTCTGGTTTAAATTTCATTAGGATTCCACTTCCATCTCTGCTCTTCCCTGTTCTGAGATTGGAGAATGGGGGTATTGGATATAAACTTTTGTGGGCTTATATTTTCTTCCATGGACCCACTTGGGAAGCAGTACAGAAGTACTGTACCACACAGGGAGTCGGGTGCCTGTGATTTGATGGTGCACTGCTTCTCATATGGCTTGGGGTAGAATAGGTTGAAGGTGGCTTAGCCTTAACACAAATTCACCCTTTATCTTCTGAATCCCTGAGTGTCACCCAGATTCCATTGCATTAATAATGGCTAAGTTACAGGAGTTTCCCAGTCAGCCTCTGCCCATCAAATGCATTCCTATCTCTCTTCCCACCTCTCTGTTGCCTTGAATAAAAATGCTTGTTTAAAATTGGAAAGCTTTGATTTATGAAAATCTATTTCTTTGACTCTGCTTGAAAATGCACGAAAGATAATCTCATGTATTTGCATCAAACGCTCCATCTTTTTTCTTTATGAGATCTCTTGCTCATCTTCAGGTGAAAAACTTTGATTGCTTTTTTTATTGGTGTGGAAAATAGAAAAGGCAGACATGTTTTCCACACTGTCAGGTTTCAAAGCTCTTAGTTATGCTAGTCAGTCATAGAAATAAACAGCTTTAAACTATTTTCATGCATATTTATATCCACATAGCAAAATAAATAAAAGTCAAGGAAGTGTTTTCTGTGTGAAGGTCAAGTGAATTAATTAATAGCTTCCTAGATATTGGCAAAATTTCATCTGACTCTTTATTAAAGGTTGTAAATGGATCTCCTGTTATAGTATTGCATTGGATCGTGATGATGAATCATCAGCAAAATGCCTGACTGGACCCTGGGATTAGGGGACTGGAAAATTGACAGGAGTTTCAATACTGTATCTCAATGCCTTCTCGGGTAGCTGTTCAGGAAAGCAAGGGAAGTCTTTGTTTTTGTCTTGGGTTATTTGGTTTTCTATTGTTTTAATTATTAAATAAATCAGAGGGACAGAACTTATAAAAGGAAAAAAACAGTGGGCCCTTGTGTGCCCACCAACCAACTTAGGTTATAAAGTTTTAAATATTCATCCCTCATCCCATTTCCCAAATGTTTTTCTTCTTCCAAAGAAGCTACCAGCTTGTGATGTTTATCACGTCTACTCATTGGTAATAATTCTACTTATGTATGTATCAATCAATAACATAAAGGATTCCATTTTACGCTTTTAACCTTAAATTGTATCTACATATGGTGTTTCCTTCAACATTATAATATTTAGTTGTGTTTTTTTAATTCACACCACTAGATCCAGCACTCATATCCACTTCTGTATAGTGTTTCATTGTAAGATGAATCCATCCTCTTTTTAAAATATTTTTATTTTTAATTTTTATAAATACATAGTAAGTGTATATATTTATGGAATACAAGAGATACTTTGATACAGGCATGCAATGCATAATAATCATATCAGGGCAAGTAAGGTATCCATCACCTCAGGCATTTATCATTTCTTTGTGTTACAAACAATCCAATTATATACTTTCAGTCATTTCTAAATGTACAATAAATTGTTAACTATAGTCCTCCTGTGGTGATATCAATTATGACCTTATTTATTCTATCTAACTATATTTTTATATCCATTAACTATCCCCCACACCCCTCACTACCCTTCCCAACCTCTGGTAAGCTTTATTCTACTCTCAATCTCCATGAGTTCAATTGCTTTAATGTTTAGCTCCCACAAATGAATGAGAACACGCAAAATTTGTCTTTCTGTACCTGACTTATTTCACTTAATATAATGTCATCTAGTTCCATCCATGTTGCAAATGACAGGATATCATCCTTTTTTATGACTAGATAGTACTCCATTGTATATACATACCACATTTTCTTTATCCATTCATCTGTCAATGGACACTTAAGTTGCTTGCAAATCTTGACTATTGTGAGTAGTGCTTCAATAAACATGGGAGTGCAGATATCTCTTCAGTGTACTGATTTCCTTTCTTTTTGATATACCTAGCAGTGGGATTGCTGAGTCATATGATAGTTCTAGTTTTAGTTTTTTGAGGAACCTCCAAACTGTTCTCCATAGTGGTTGTACTAATTTACATTTCCATGAATGGTATATGAGGGTTCTCTTTTTTCCACATTGTCTCCAGCATTTGTTGTTGGCTGTTTTTGGATAAAAGCCATTTTAATTGGGGTGAGATGATATCTCATTGTAGTTTTCATTTGCATTTCTCTGATGATCAATAACGTTGAGCATCTTTTCACACATCTGGTTGCCATTTGTACATCTTCTTTTGAAAAATATCTACTCGTGTATTCTGTCCATTTTTAAATCAGATTATTAGTATTTTTTCTATTGAGTTGTTTGAGTGCCTTATATATTCTGTTTATTAATTCTTTGTCAGATAATTTGCAAATATTTTCTCCCATTCTGTGGGCTGTCTGTTCACTTTGTTGATTATTTGTTGTGCAGAAGCTTTTTAACTTAATGTGATCTCATTTTTCTACTTTCGCTTTTGTTGCCTGTGTTTTGGGGTTATTACTCAAAAAGTCTTTGTCCATGCCAACATCCTGGAGAGTTTCCCCCAATGTTTTCTTTTGTCTCAATAGTTTTATAGTTTGAAGTCTTAGCTTTCAGTATTTAATCCATTTTAACTTTACTTTTGTATATGTTGATAGATATGGGTCTAGTTTCGTTCTTCTGCATATGGATATTCTGCTTTCCCAGCATTATTTATTGAAGAGACTGTCCTTTCCTCAAGGTATGTTCTTGGCACCTTTATCAAAAAAGAGTTTGCTGTAAATGTATGGATTTATTTCTGGGTTCTCTATCTGTTCCATCAGTCTATGTGTCTCTTTTTATGCCAGTACTATGCTTTTTTGGTTACTATAGCTCTGTAGTATAATTAGAATTCAGGTAATACAACTCCTCTCATTTTGTTCCTTTGCTCAAAATGGCTTTAGCTATTCTGGGTCTTTTGTGGTTGCATATACATTTTAGGATTTTTTTTCTACTTCTGTGAAGAACGTCATTGGTATTTTAATAGGAATTGTATTGAATCTATAGATCACTTTGGGTAGTATGGATATTTTAACAACATTGATTCTTCCGATCCATGAACATAAAATATTTTTCTATTTTTTGTATTATTTTCAATGTCTTTCATCACTGTTTTATACTTTACATTGTAGAGATCTTTCAACTCTTTGGTTGAGTTTATTGCCAGTTTTTTTTTTTTTTTTTTTTTTTTTGGAGCTATTGTCAATGGATTGCTTCTTTATTTCTTTTTCAGATTGTTCATTGTTGGCATATATAAATGCTACTAATTTTTGTATGTTGATTTTATATCGTGCAATTTTACTAAATTTGTGTATCAGTTCTAAGGTTATTTTGGTGGAGTCTTTGGTTTATTCCAAATATAAGATCGTATTATTTGCAAACAAGGATAATTTGACTTCTTTCTTTCAAATTTGGATGCCCTTTATTTTCTTCTCTTGCCTGATTGCTCTAGCTAAGACATCAAGATTTATTCTCTCAATGATTACATTGAGGCTGTTTCCATTTTTTGGTACTGTAAATAATGCATGAATGATAATTTTACATCTCTCTCGTGTTTATTGGCAATATTCTTTCCAGAATACGTATCGTCAATTTTACTAGTTATTGCCAAAGTTTTCCAAAATGATGGCACCAATTTATTCTATCACAATTAGTGTAGGAGACTCTCATCATTCCATCTTCTTAGCAAAATTTGTCATACACTACTTTTTACTGAACTAATGGGCATGAAATTGTTTTTTATATCTGTTTTAATTTCAATTTCTTGGATTATACCTCATGTTAGGCAACTTTTCATATATTTATTGGGCATTACTTTCTTCTTGCTTGGGAATTGCTTGTTTATATATTTTCATAATGCTTAATAATTTTCTTCTGAGTTGTCAACATTTATATATCTATTATATATATATATATCTCTGTAGTAAGTCTGATAATTTATATTCATTCAAATATTGTCTTGATCTGTGGCTTACATTTTACTTTGTGCAGAGTATCTCATGAAGCATTTATCTGTTTTTATTTATAAAGTTTTTATTTATTGTATCAGTTATATATTGCCTTGTAACAAATCACTCTAAAATTCAGTAGCATAGATTATTTGTTTGCTCCATTCTGTGGATCGGCAGTGTGGGCAGAAATCATCCCTGCTCTCTGTGGCTTTGGCTGGTCTCACTCGTATTTATGGTCATGTGACAGGTCTGCTGGGGAACAGCTGGTCCCAGATGGCCTCACTCATATGTCCAGCTGTTGGCTGGAACATTTAGATGTGGTACCTTTGTTCTCCTCCATGTGGTACCTCCCCCTGATTGGCTCAGGCTTTCTTCTCTCTTAGCAAAATGGTTGCCAGAGGGTGGCGGTGCAAGCTTCATGTCTCTTGAGGCCTCAGCTTGGAAGTCTCCCACATCAGTCCCACTGCTTTTGATTTCTCAAAGCAGCCGCAAGGCCAGCCCAGATTCAAGATGTAGTAAAGCTACAGATTCCCTCTGCATCTGGAATGGGCAAAGCATCAACATCACACTGAAAAGGAGATATGCCAGAATAGAAAGAATTTAAAATGTAACTTAGTTATACTTAGAAGGCATGTATCAATGTTTTACTTTAAATTCTGTATCTTTTGTATCTTGAATAAAAATTCCCCCACTCTAATTTCATAAAGATCTTACTTATTTTTTTCTAAATTTATTAGAGTTTTATTTTTTACCTTTAGGGCATTTAATCCAGCTGAAATTGATTTCTGTGTATGATGTGAACTAATCTCATGTTTTCTTAACGAATAACAAGCTTTGTCAGTAGCACTCATTGACCGTTCCATCATTGTAGTGCTGGTTTGCGATGGCACTTCTGTCATATTTAGCAATAACATTGATTAGGCAGAATTCATGAGGCACCAGCAGGTAAGAAATTTATCATTTTCTTCCAATGTGCTTTCAAACACATTCACTTCCCTACCTGAGTTTGGAACCAGCTATGGAAATATCAAGAACTGAAGCAGATAGATGTCAAAATATCAGCCTTCTTGCTAGATAAAAGCAGGATTAAAGGACATGACCTGGATGTTTAACATCATTGGGCTTGTTAACCCTGAGGTCCCAAATCGACCTGCCAACCTACCCAGAGCTGTCCTGAACAGTCACATTAACTCTGAAGGAAAATTGCAATGTACTCTCCTGCTAGACTGGATGTACTAACAACTGAATGGAGACAGTGTGAGAGACAAAAAATGTCTGGAGAAAAGTTTAATGCTTGAGTATAAACAAGTAAATAATGAGACTTTCTAAGATTTTTATCCAAGGGACAAGTTAACTTCATTTTGCCCTACATTATTGGCACCACTGTAACTAATAATCACAACAGCTAACCATTTCGAACACTTACCATGTGGCAGGTACATTAAAAGCTTTTAACCATCAAGTAAAATGTATAGGGTATATTAGTCCAGGTGCTTTAAGGAGCAGACACTAAAACAAGGTTAGGTGTGCAAGAGATTTACTACGGGAAATTGCCGTGAAGGAAAATTAGGAGGAGTTACAGGAGGCTGGGAGAGCCATCAGACTCCAGGTAAAGAAAGAAGGAAAGAACTGAAGATTTCGTGAAGAGTCTTTGCAGTGTCCATGCTAAGGTATTTTTCCAAAGCTAATGTGGAGTCTACCACTGCTATGTGACCACAAACGTACTGGCTTAAAAGAAAACAAATGTATTATCTTACAGTTCTGAGGTCAGAATTTCTAAAATCAAGGCACTGGTGAGGTTACACACCTTTTGGGGGCTTAGAGAATCCCTTTCCTTGCCTTTTCCAGAGTCTAGGAGCCACCTGCATTCTTTGGTGTATGGCTTCTCCATCCTCAACTCCACCCCTCCCTGCACCATCTCTGACCTCTGCATCTGTGATCACATCTCCTTTTTCTGATTCTGACCCTCTTGCCTCCCTCTTAGAAGGACTCTTGTGACCATTTTGGGCCCACTGAGATAATCCAAAGTAATCTTCCTATTTTAAGATCCTTAACTTATTCACATCTGCAAAATCCCTTTTGCCATATAAATAATAACAAGTCCTGGGGACTAAGACATAGGCACCTTTCAGAAACCATTATTTTGTTTGCCACAGACTCTTCAAGCTAAAAATTACTCATCAGAGAAGCCTCCACATCTTCCCGAAATGGGCTTCCTTTAACATCTCTGCTGTTCTCACTTGTCTGGGAGCAGCTCAGGGGAGGTGATGCTCCCATTGAAAACACAATCAGAAAACTGGGAGGCTGATTTTCATGACCACCACAAGAGGTTAGCAGAGGAAACAGAGACATACTGAGGCCGAGTAACTTATGTACGAATACAGTGCCAGTGGAACAATCTCTCTTTCTCTCCCGCATGCTCCTTTTCTCCCTGTCTTTCTCTCTCTCAATCTCTTGGTCCCCTCTTTGTCTATATCTTAATCTCTGACATTTTGTTTTCGAATTTTCTGTTTTGGAGCCTGAACACAATGATTATTTTTCGATGGTGTTTAAAACTTGCTAAGTTTTCTCTGATTCTGGTAACTAGTTTGCCAAATGGCAAATTATCAAAAATAATCTAAAAGTTTGAGGAAGTAGAATAAAGTCCCTCCATAGACCTGATTTGCCTCCTTTCACCAAGAGAATGTTATGGATTGGATGGATATGGAATAAACACCTTTGGTCCTGTATCAATGGCTGGAGTTTAATTTGAATATAACAGTGAATTAGGCTCAATGCCACTAAAAATTGGCCGGGAGCGGTGGCTCATGCTTGTAATCCCAGCACTTTGGGAGGCCGAGGTGAGTGGATCACTAGGTCAGGAGCTCAAGACCAGTCTAGCCAAGATGGTGAAAGCCTGTCTCTACTAAAAATACAAAAAATTAGCTGGGCGTAGTGGCAGGTGCCTGTAATCCCAGCTACTAGGGAGGCTGAGGCAGAGAACTGCTTGAACCTGGGAGGCGGAGGTTGCAGTGAGGAGAGATTGCGCCACTGCACTCCAACCTGGGCGACAGAGCGAAACTCCGTCTCAAAAAAAAAAAAAAAATTAACAACTACCATCTTGGTAACCAGGTAGCCCTGGCCTGTTCCTCAGTAGCTCCCTGAGTGCACCACAGACAAGGAGCTTTGAAATTCTACTCCAAACATCAGAGAGTACACATCTTCAAATGCAGTACTGGGGACTCTTCAAGGGTCAATATGTATGGGCATCAAAAATATGTTGGTTCCTAACCCAAATGCCCATCAATGACAGACTGGATAAAGAAAATGTGGCACATATATACCATGGAATACTATGCAGCCATAAAAAAGAATGAGTTCATGTCCTTTGCAGGGACATGGATGAAGCTGGAAACCATCAAAATAACACAGGAACAGAAAACCAAACACCACATGTTCTCACATACAAGTGGGAGTCGAACAATGAGAACACATGGACACAGGGAGGGGAACATCACACACTGGGGCCTGTCAGGGCATTGGGGGGAAGGGGAAGGGGAAGGAGAGCATTAGGACAAATAACTAATGCATGCAGGGCTTAAAACCTAGATGATGGGTTGATGGGTGCAGCAAACAACCACGGCACATGTATACCTACATAACAAACCTGCCCGTTCTGCACATGTATCCCAGAACTTAAAGTATAATTTTAAAAAAATGTTGGTTCCAGAAGAATTTGACTTTGACATCAGCTATTGAATATAAATAAACCTACTTACATGCTATATCGTAGTAAATATATTCATTCTGTTAAGCCTAAATGGTTATATACTAGCATGGCACGAATACTAGTGATTATTTGTCATAATTCTAAAGAAGAAATTATTAGAATTCGAAATAATAGCTGTATATGAGCCATTTCCTCCCAAGAATTCAGGGAGTTTCTAAAATAAAGCCTCAGACAGACAAATCCAAATCGAAAAACTTTCCCTCCTTCATCGCTACAGAAAGAGTAAGAGGATAGTTTGTCAAGAAAAGACTCTACGGAGAAATAAAATGCTGAAAGTTAAGAACATATAGTACCCAAGGGTTGAACATTTTTTAAAAATGGCCTTACCATTAAGAAAATTGGCAGGAGACCTTACCATATCATTACACTATACTTTCTAATATTTTCTTCTTCCAGATTAAACTCTAACCAATAATACAAAGGTGTTTTATTTCATAGCCATCCCTTCAGTAAAAATATCCACAAAATTTAAACACTGTAGCCAGTTACGTATCTAACTCGTTAGACACATTGCCATTTCACATAGTGAAAAATGATATTTTTGGATGTTTATTTCATTTCAGAAGGACAGAAATCCCAGAATCCGAATGACCCCATTTTGGTCTTTTTTTGGTAAGTTCCAAAGTAATGAATCAGTAGAAATGTTTATAAAGGTACTAAAAGGTGGATTTCCCATTTTAATTATGTACCTCTATTATAAAAAGATAGAGATTTCAAAAAATACAAATTAAGAGAGAAAAATCAATTTCATTTCTGGGAAAATCTGCAGTGTGTTTCTCACGATAAAACAACAGAATATGGATTTTGGCTTTCCTCCTCTTTATTCTCCACAGGGATGCAATTTATTTCTTTACCCCCAAGACCTTTCTCCCCTTTGATGTTCTTGCTATCTGACCTCGACCTTTCCAGATGGAAGGATTGCCTGAGGCCTGAAAAGATTCTATTTCCCAGTTGAGGCTGCAGCATCTGCCCTTCTTTCTTAAACCATCAATGAGGCTAGAGTGAGAAGAGGAAGGAGAGGCGCTGCCGGTGGCATTCATCTTTACCCTGTGTGGCTCATGCTTTGTTGTTGTTGTTGTTGTTGTTGTTGGTACACACAAATTGCTCCTTTAGAACCTGAAGCTGAAAAAAAAACTTTTTTTTTTTTTAAGGAGAGTGCTGAGTTTTACAAAAGCTATTGCTTTGCTTCATGTACCATTTACTCTCAGGGCTGAACAATATTCACTAACAAATATATCCTGTGCCACTTTTCAGGCAGTGATTTTTTTTACTAGTTATTTCAGTCTGATCTCCTATGTCATGGTGGAGATACATCAGAAAGAAACTTCCAGTCACAAATGTTGCTGACCTCAAATAAGGAATTAAGAGACCTAAATTTAAACTATTTGGTGAATGCAAAATTTGATTCTCAAAATGAAAGGCTATGTGATTTTTATATCAGAGTGATCAATATATATTGTCTTATATTTTTAAAATATTTATTTTGATATATACTTATCTGATCCATTATATAACTGAAAAATCTCTTGGGACAATATATCATATATTAATATTTATTGTAACTGCAATAGTAATAATAATAGTAACTAACATTGAGCCCTTAACATGGAAAGAACATGGTACTATGTGCAGTATATGAATTCCCTTTTTAAATCCTTGCAACAATTCTATGAGGTAAATACTGTTATGCTGCTTATTTTACAGGTTAATAACTGATACAAAAGAGATAAACTTGCCCAAGGTCTCCCATTTTGTAAATGGTAGAGTGGAAGTTGACATCAGATCTTTCTTTCCAGGTTCTAAACCATTATTTTATGCAACTCTAAAGAATGTTATTGAATTTCTTCACAGACATTCACAGAAAGCTTATGCCAGGAGAGGGACTATACTAATGGGAACCAAAAAGAACATGTTTACAGTCTGTTCAGATATGTGCCAATCTTTCTGTATTCCTTGGTCAAACATACAACAATGTTTCTGCCATGGATGATCAACTTCAGGTCCTATGATATGCCAATAGCAGAGCAAAGTCAAAGAAACCTGACTTATTACTAAGAATATCACTGAGTCCTCTTCAGTGTTTTTCAGCTCAGGGCTTTTCAGACATTAGCACATGTAAGAATTATCTAGAGAGCTTATCAAAAAACACATTCCTGGGCATCAGTCTCATATATTCTCATTCAATAGGTCTTGGGTAGAACCAAGAATGAATTATTCTACTCCAGAACCAGTTGAGGCTGATGCTTCTACACAGTCTCACTTTGAATAGCACTAGCCTAGTGGATAACAATAACCCTCTGCCTGTAAGTTCAGTTTTGCCAAAGATGGAGGGTCTAGATCTTTAGTAGACATCACTAGAAAGCTTGCTTGAAGTGAAAGCTGCAGAACGCCAACACCAGAAATTCTTGTTTATCTGATAGTTTATGGGAGAAACTTTGAGAATAAGTGCTGGTCTCTAAATCGGTGAGTGAGAAGCTCTGATGTATAGTTGAAGCTTTCTCTCTTGCTTTTTCCAACGAGGGTCTAGAAAATGTCTGAAGTTATATTACCTCCTGTCTCATGAGCTTAATAATTTAGTCCTCTAAGTTATACCCTCATCTTTATGACTCAACAAATATTTACTTCATGTCCACATGTACCAGATATTGTTTAAGGCAAAAAGCAAAACAAAACAAAACAAAACAGGAAATGTCCATGCACACACCAACTCGCAATTGTCTTCCCAATTTCCACTCAGAAAACCCCAGTTAGCCAGGGAACTGCAAAACTCTACCCTCATGCCTTCAACCCCTTTCCCTAGTATAGATCCTAGGGTTAGCTCCCTTGACATCAACCACAGGGCATTATGCTATGATGTAGACATCCCACCTGAGGACAAAGATTGTCCTGAAGTCACAGTCTCACCTCCCACTCTCTTACAAGTGTTGACCCCTTGGAAACAGAGTTCATTAGGCCTCCTTGGACCTGACAATTTGGAATCCTGCCCCCACAGATGGTAACCGCTCCCTTATAAAAGGTTAATTCCAAGCAGTCAGCCCTTCATTCCCATGTCAAAGCATGAGCCTTGACAACTATGGCAATCTCAGACCATATAACCTCACCTGACTCTTCAGATTCCTGCTGTGGTAGAACTGATTCTGTTTCAAGTGGTAAACGACTGGGGGACCAGTAATTGCAGGAAGCAGTGTGAGAAAGAGTAGAAAGAAGTTATGCTTTACAGATCATCAGAACTACTACCTGAATTTACCACTTAATATCTGTGCGATTGTACACAAGTTTAAATCTCCATGTCTCATTTTCCCCATCCAGTAGAATTACTCTGATCATTGATGAGACCAAGTTGGTAAAGTCTCTAGCACAGTGTTTGCTATAAAATAGGGATTGAAAATGGTTGGTCACTGTGGTAATGTCATTGCAAAAGTGACCCAGTGTCCATTTCCCTGTGTCCTCCTTTTCCTCCTTTCCCTGTGTCCATGCTCCTGTGCAATGGAAACTGCAGTTCCTCCATCAAGAAGGCAAATCTACTTCTCCAACTCTTGAATCTAGGCAGGTCTCCAACTTGACTTGGCCAAGAGAATGTGGCAAATGTCCAGTTTCAGGCCTTGGTCTCAAGAAGTCCTGTGTGTTCTGCTCATTCTCTGGGATTCCTGTCCATATTGCCATATGAATATGAATAAGCCCAAAATATGAATAAAGCCCAGAATATGAATAAGCCCAAAATAGCCTGGTGGATGATACAGACCTCATGAAGCCCACTTGTCTTGTCCAAGTCCTCAGGTATATGAGTGAGCCCAAGTGAAACAGCAAATTGACCTTGTTGATCTGTAGCTGACAACAGAGGCATGAGCCAGCCCAGCTGAAATCAGCTAACTGGGCCTCTACCAGCAGGACCACCAAGCCAACCTATAAACTCTTGAAAAATAATAAATGGTTATTATATTAAGCCATAAAATTTTAGGGTGGTTTCTTATATAGCATTATGGTAGACACAGATAAACTTTACTGTTCTCTTCCCCAATTCCTTCAAATATTTTATTCAATGTTATACATCAAAAATCAAAACTAAAAACTTCTGTGTCCCTTTTAACTCGTTTCTCTCCCTGTATCCCAACACAAGGCCAATCAGTCACCAATCCAAAATGACTTGGATTCAAGCATCCTGCAGATCTCCTGGCAAATTTTCTTCCCTGGGAAAGAAAGCTCTTCCCCATTCCTTTTTCCAGAGAAGCCAGTTACATGAAAAATTCCTAATACCAGTTTATATCCAGCCTGCGTCGTGGGTTGGACAATTATCTGGAACAGAACTTTTTCTGGGTCAGATCACACGATAGCAATGGTTTCCTACTTCTCACTGAAGCTGCAAAGGCCTTTGGACACAATGTTGTTCAGTGCTAAGCCCCTTATTTTATTTTGTTTTGTTTAGTTTTGTTTTTAACCAGCTTTCTCAGGTTGAAGAAGCCCCTTGTTTCTGAACTGGACCCTGTCTCATCCAGAGGACTTGGTCTCTATCCTGCCCTAGTCTATTTCTTCCTCCTGTCATGCCCAGTAGCCTGACATCATGACTGTGCTCTTTACCACTATATCACTAACACTGGTTCATTGAAAGTACTTTTAAAATGTGTGTTTGATGGGAAAATAAATAAAAACTGGATAAATTAATATTCTTCCCACTGAAAACGTCTTTCTCCCATTTTCCATCTATTAAAATCATACAATTTACGTAAAAGGCAGCTTAAGTAACAATCACAATGTACTATTTGCACCTCTCCAGGTGCAGATTACTTTTCTGCATTTTTAATAGTTTATTGTCTATCTGTCTGATCCTTGAAATATATGGGTTGGTGCAATTAAAATATCGCAAAACCTGCAATTACTTTTGCATCAACCTATAGTATAAATGCTGAATCATATTCTCAAATGAAAATTGTTCCATGCTGAATTGGAGCCATGGTATAGAAATGTCTCTTAGTTCTAGGCCAGGCACGGTGGCTCACGCCTGTAATCCCAGCACTTTGGGAGGCCGAGACGGGTGTATCACAAGGTCAGGAGATCAAGACCATCCTAGCTAACATGGTGAAACCCCGTCTCTACTGAAAATACAAAAAATTAGCCAGGCGTGGTGGTGGGTGCCTGTAGTCCCAGCTACTCTGGAGGCTGAGGCAGGAGAATGGTGTGAACCCGGAAGGCGGAGCTTTCAGTGAGCCGAGATTGTGCCACTGCACTCCAGCCTGGGCAACAGAGCAAGACTCCGTCTCCAAAAAAAAAAGAAATGTCTCTTAGTTCTAAACAAGGAGGAATAAATATAAAAGGCTAACTAACCTTAATATTCAAAGCACTACAAGGAGCTTGGAGATGCCTCAGTCTGCTATATACAATATAATGCTGTGAAACAAACTATCCCAAATTTAGTGGCTTACAAGACACATTTATTTCCTGTTCAAATGTCTTCAGGTCAGCTGACATTTGGCTGATCTAAGCTGGGCTCAACCAAGCTTAGATTCAAGCTGCAGTTTGGGTCCAGATCTTATCTATAGCTCTCATCCTTCTTAGACCAGTAGTTTCCAGAGGCAGGCTCTCCTCATGATAAAAGGCAGGAGCACAAGAAGTCGAGTTCAACCATATATCACATTTAAAGCTACTTTATGCAGCATATCCACTAATGTTCCATTGGCCAAAGCACTTCGCATGGTAAAGCTCAACATAAATGAGTTGAAGTATACTCTGCCTACTCTAATTAGAGGAACTACAGAGGTACAAAGAGTGTGACTCTGGGAAGTGTTCAATAATGGAGAACACAAATATAACACCTGTGGTTGGAAACTTAATGAATGACAAATAGAAGTATTTTGAGCTTACTAGAACTAAGTAATTCAATTCCAAATTGCTGTTTCCTCACTGAATATACATGAATCTTTCATTTTATATACATTGTAAGCTAAAGGTCACTAGAAAAGAAATGTGGTATTATAATTAAGCCAATCAGTAGTATGCATTTTTAGATGACAACACAGGACATACATTTCTACCCCCTTTTCTTCTGTTCAGCTGAATTATAACCATCAAAAAGACTATTTAACTTGGAAATGGCACTAGTAACTAGAAACAGCTTTGATATTAATTTATTATTGATAGAAAATTTCTGTTTGTGCATGCATTTTCTGCTTTCAGAATTGCCTCTGAGATCAAAACGAGTCTTTGTTTTGTTTAAGAAAAATACATTATTGGTTAACATACCATATAGTACAGAAAATCTTATAAACACACAGGAGGTATGAATTTGCTGCTACTGTGATTCAAAGTCAAAGAAATGTCATATTTCTTTATGCTCTTTCAGTCACATTAAATCTAACTTCAAGTCTGGGAGGAAATTGAGTCTTAGTCATTATTAGGTGCTATCCCATGACTCCCCATTGACCCTACCTGATTCTGTCTTCCTCCACTCTGCAATGCCTTGAATTATACCAGGGATTTCGAGCAGAACAGAACCCTTGGGGAAGACATGCTGATCATCTTCCAGCTAGCCTAACAACCCCTGAAACCTCAGAGCTCTGCAGTTTTCAAGGCATCTTCAGACAAGAATCCTCATGAAGCATCGCATTTCATCACCACTCTATCCAACTTCCTAGAATTACCACAGAACTATCTTTTTGCAGTCCTGATGACTTTGGGAGCATCTGAGACAGGAAGGGAATATTGGGTTACTACTTCTTGCTAGACCAGCATATTAGGGTTTCCTTCCACTCTTGTTATAACTTCTTTTCCCTCCACTTATTTATGATTCTCGTATTTGACAATCACTCATCTCCCTTGCCTCCAAATAAAATAAAGGTCTACCTTCTTGGAAGTGTCTCACATAATCTTATTGGGATTTAGCTTTTGAAAGATCAAACAAGAAAAGGGATTTTCTTAAAGATATTTGCTTTTGGCTCTAAGGCAAAAATTTTAACTGAGTCAGAGGAATAAAGAGGTTGGGTTGGGTGGGGTGGATTGGGTTGGGGTGGGAAGTGATGGAAACAGAGAATAGAAATCACAAATAGCCCTCAGTCTACTGCTTATTACATAGCAGGAGATTCAAAACACAAATTAATAAACCTATAATTTTCCTGCCACAAAGCTATTTATTTTATTATCATTTTATGTCAGCTTCAGAATGAAATTATGCCCATTTCTTCTGTGCCATATTATTATATTCAGTAGCATAGTTAATTAGAGGACTTCTTTAATATGGAGACATGCTTACTTAATTAGTTATAATACATATTTCTATTGTCTATATATCTTTCCTTTTAGCAATTGCAGTCTAAAGGGTAGAGTTCGGAAATTAATTTTAGCAGCTTCTGGGAAACCCTGTACATAACAAAAACTAAAATGTCAATGTCCCATAAGAGGATACGTCACAGCTTTTCAATTTATTTTAATATAAACTAGTGGGCACTAACAAATTAAAGCACATGGATCTTCTTGAAATAACTGGATTTGTTGCAGAGGAAAATTTTACTCTAATTCATTCTTGCAATCACTTGCTAATATTTTATGCTTATTTCTTTCATTACTTTAATCCAATATATGAAGTTCTGAGAAGTTTTCTTCATCAGTCAAACAAAGAATTAAGCTTTTTTCAATACTATTCTATGTCAGTCACTAATTAAAATTTATTTAGGACTTATAACATACCTTTATAGAAGATACATATATGAGTTCAATTAAGTGAAGAACTGCATGTTTTTGTAACTTCATTTATGATCAATCATATAAAGCAACATAAGATACAGTTATTTCCATGTATCCACAACAAAACAAAACAGTCGACTAGAGCTTATAAAATTCATTCTTTCAAAAAGTACTTCTTTAGCCCTTACTATGTTCTCAGGTAAACATTTTAAAACAACAAGATAATACATAGTACAGGACAAAACTGCTATGTAATTTCATTTGTATTAATTCAAACAAAGCTGAGATATAAAATAATGTATTTTAACTACAAAATGAATAGATGTACTGCTATGTCCATCTTTAAATATGCAATTAAAAACCCTCTTCTTATTCTGTATGAACCAATCAATCAGTTATTTCCAAATCTTGATTTGATTAAATTTTATTAAATGTGTACCACTGTATTAAATTCTAGGAATACAGCCAATAACAAAGCAGTCATGGTCCCTGCCTTCATGATACTTACAGTCTTTAAATTATATATAAATACAAACTAATAAAGTACAAATACCAGAATATGTAATTCAAACATAGTTATCTCATTTTAAAATATCCACCATGGAATTTTATATTAGGGATACTTACCTCCTTTGGGATTTCTTTCAGAGTTAAATTATGCTTAACCAAAAACAATTCTGCCCAATTAAATGCCACAGCAAGCTGCCCAGATTTTTGCATTAGTTAGGTAAGTAGCCCGTTTTAGCAATTCAACCTTCCAAAAAGTCTCTCATGCCATCAATCCCAAAAGGAATGTCTGATTGAATGGCAGGCTTGCATGCCCATTCAGGGCCCAATTTTCTTCTGTCTTCCTCTATTCTCCCTCTAGGGTGTTAAATGGGAAAGACAGAACACAGAGGATTGTGGGAGGTTTCCATGGTCCAGGCCAAGAAGTACTGCAGTTACTGCTGGTCACATCTCTTTCACCAGATGCAATCACATGACTGCAACTGACTGCAAGAGAGGCTGGGAAATGTAGTCTAAGGTTGAGTTCAGCGGAAAGAGGAAATGGTTTTGGGGAGCACATAGCACTTCTGTGTCACAACTTGTGTCTGGATGCATTTTAGCTGTTCCTGGGGAAAGAAAGAAACAAACAAACAAAAAAATAAACAACAACATAAAACCTACTTTTAAAGAATATTTATTCTATAGAAAGTTATTAAAAACTATGTCACAACCTTCTTAAGTAGCTCTTTTCTAGTTAATTTGATATTTTAAAAAATTATTTTCAGTTCATTTACATCTATAGAAGAGTTAAAAAATAGCACAGAGAGTTATTGTACATCCTGTACCCAGCTTCCTCTAATGTTTAAATCTTAAATAACCATAGTACGCTTAGAAAAAAACTAAGACAGGTGGGTGGAGCCAAGATGGCTGAATAAGAACAGCTCCAGTCTACAGCTCCCAGCGTGAGCAATGCAGAAAACGGGTGATTTCTGCATTTCCATCTGAGGTACCAGGTTCATCTAACTAGGGAGTGCCAGATAGTGGGCGCAAGACATTGGGTGAAGCGCACCGTGCACGAGCCGAAGCAGGGCGAGGCATTGCCTCACTCGGGAAGCGCAAGGGGTCAGGGAGTTCCCCTTCCTAGTCAAAGAAAGGGGTGACAGATGGCACCTGGAAAATCGGGTCACTCCCACCCTAATACTGTGCTTTTCTGATGGGCTTAAAAAATGGCACACGAGGAGATTATATCCCGCATCTGGCTCGGAGGGTCCTACGCCCACGGAGTCTCGCTGATGGCTAGCACAGCAGTCTGAGATTAAACTGCAAGGCAACAGCGAGGCTGGGGGAGGGGTGCCCGCCATTGCCCAGGCTTGATTAGGTAAACAAAGCAGCCAGGAAGCTCGAACTGGGTGGAGCCCACCACAGCTCAAGGAGGCCTGCCTGCCTCTGTAGGCTCCACCTCTAGGGGCAGGGCACAGACAAACAAAAAGACAGCAGTAACCTCTGCAGACTTAAATGTCCCTGTCTGACAGCTTTGAAGAGAGTAGTGGTTCTCCCAGCACACAGCTGGTGATCTGAGAACAGGCAGACTGCCTCCTCAAGTGGGTCCCTGACCACCAAGCAGCCTAACTGGGAGCACCCCCCAGTAGGGGCAGACTGACACCTCACACAGCCGGGTACTCCTCTGAGACAAAAATTCCAGAGGAACGATCAGGCAGCAGCATTCGCGGTTCACGAAAATCCGCTGTTCTGCAGCCACCACTGCTGACACCCAGGCAAACAGCATCTGGAGTGGACCTCTAGCAAACTCCAACAGACCTGCAGCTGAGGGTCCTGTCTGTTAGAAAGAAAACTAACAAACAGAAAGGACATCCACACCAAAAACCCATCTGTACATCACCATCATCAAAAACCAAAAGTAGATAAAACCACAAAGATGGGGAAAAAACAGAGCAGAAAAACTGGAAACTCTAAAAAGCAGAGCGCCTCTCCTTCTCCAAAGGAACAGTTTCTCACCAGCAATGGAACAAAGCTGGACGGAGAATGACTTTGACGAGTTGAGAGAAGAAGGCTTCAGATGATCAAACTACTCTGAACTACAGGAGGAAATTCAAGCCAAAGGCAAAGAAGTTAAAAACTTTGAAAAAGAATTAGACGTATGTATAACTAGAATAACCAATACAGAGAAGTGCTTAAAGGAGCTGATGGAGCTGAAAGCCAAGTAGTGAGAACTATGTGAAGAATGCAGAAGCCTCAGGAGCTGATGCGATCAACTGGAAGAAAAGGTATCAGTGATGGAAGATGAAATGAATGAAATGAAGTGAGAAGGGAAGTCTAGAGAAAAAAGAATAAAAAGAAACGAACAAAGCCTCCAAGAAATATGGAACTATGTGAAAAGACCAAATCTACGTCTGATTGGTGTACCTGAAAGCAACGAGGAGAATGGAACCAAGTTGGAAAACACTCTGCAGGATATTATCCAGGAGAACTTCCCCAATCTAGCAAGGCAGGCCAACATTCAGATTCAGGAAATACAGAGAACACCACAAAGATACTCCTCGAGAAGAGCAACTCCAAGACACATAATTGTCAGATTCACCAAAGTTGAAATGAAGGAAAAAATGTTAAGAGCAGCCAGAGAGAAAGGTCACGTTACCCACAAAGGGAAGCCCATCAGACTAACAGCGGATCTCTCGGCAGAAACTCTACAAGCCAGAAGAGAGTGGGGGCCAATATTCAACATTCTTAAAGAAAAGAATTTTCAACCCACAATTTCATATCCAGCCAAACTAAGCTTCGTAAGTGAAGGAGAAATAAAATACTTTACAGACAAGCAAATGCTGAGAGATTCGGTCACCACCAGGCCTGCCCTAAAAGAGCTCCTGAAGGAAGCACTAAACATGGAAAGGAACAACCAGTACCAACCACTGCAAAATCATGCCAAATTGTAAAGACCATCGAGGCTAGGAAAAAACTACATCAACTAACGAGCAAAATAACCAGCTAACATCATAATGACAGGATCAAATTTACACATAACAATATTAACTTTAAATGTAAATGGACTAAATGCTCCAACTAAAAGACACAGACTGGCAAATTGGATAAAGAGTCAAGACCCATCAGCGTGCTGTATTCAGGAAACCCATCTCACGTGCAGAGACACACATAGGCTCAAAATAAAGGGATGGAGGAAGATCTATCAAGCAAATGGAAAACAAAAACAGGCAGGGGTTGCAATCCTAGCCTCTGATAAAACAGACTTTAAACCAACAAAGATCAAAAGAGACAAAGAGGGCCATTACATAATGGTAAAGGGATCAATTCAACAAGAAGAGCTAACTATCCTAAATATATATGCACCCAATGCAGGAGCACCCAGATTCATAAAGCAAGTCCTGAGTGACCTACAAAGAGACTTAGACTCCCACACAATAATAATGGGAAACTTTAACACCCCACTGTCAACATTAGACAGATCAATGAGACAGAAAGTTAACAAGGATACCCAGGAATTGAACTCAGCTCTGCACCAAGTGGACCTAACAGACATCTACAGAACTCTCCACCCCAAATCAACAGAATATACATTTTTTTCAGCACCACACCACACCTATTCCAAAATTGACCACATAGTTGGAAGTAAAGCTCTCCTCAGCAAATGGAAAAGAACAGAAATTATAACAAACTGTCTCTCAGACCACAGTGCAATCAAACTAGTACTCAGGATTAAGAAATGCACTCAAAACCGCTCAACTACATGGAAACTGAACAACCTGCTCCTGAATGACTACTAGGTACATAATGAGATGAAGGCAGAAATAAAGATGTTCTTTGAAACCAATGAGAACAAAGACACAACATACCAGAATCTCTGGGACACATTCAAAGCAGTGTGTAGAGGGAAATTTATAGCACTAAACACCCACAAGAGAAAGTAGGAAAGATCCAAAATTGACACCCTAACATCACAATTAAAAGAACTAGAAAAGCAAGAGCAAACACATTCAAAATCTAGCAGAAGGCTAGAAATAACTAAAATCAGAGCAGAACTGAAGGAAATAGAGACACAGAAAACCCTTCAAAAAATTAATGAATCCAGGAGCTGGTTTTCTGAAAAGATCAACAAAATTGATAGACCACTAGCAACACTAATAAAGAAGAAAAGAGAGAAGAATCAAATAGATGCAATAAAAAATGATAAAGGGGATATCACCACCAATCCCACAGAAATACAAATTACCATCAGAGAATACTACAAACACCTCTATGCAAATAAACTAGAAAATCTAGAAGAAATGGATAAATTCCTCGACACATACACCCTCCCAAGACTAAACCAGGAAGAAGTTGAATCTCTGAATAGACCAATAATGGGCTCTGAAATTGTGGCAATAATTAATAGCTTACCAACCAAAAAGAGTCCAGGACCAGATGGATTCACAGCAGAATTCTACCAGAGGTACAAGGAGGAAGTGGTACCATTCCTTCTGAAACTATTCCAATCAATAGAAAAGGAGGGAATTCTTCTTAACTCATTTTATGAGGCCGGCATTATCCTGATACCAAAGCCGGGCAGAGGCACAACCAAAAAAGAGAATTTTAGACCAATATCATTGATGAACATTGATGCAAAAATCCTGAATAAAATACTGGCAAACCGGATCCAGCAGCACATCAAAAAGCTTATCCACCATGATCAAGTGGGCTTCATCCCTGGGATGCAAGGCTGGTTCAACATACACAAATCAATAAATGTAATCCAGCATATAAACAGAACCAAAGACAAAAACCACATGATTATCTCAACAGATGCAGAAAAGGCCTTTGACAAAATTCAACAACCCTTCATGCTAAAAACTCTCAATAAATTAGGTATTGATGGGACGTATCTCAAAATAATAAGAGCTATCTATGACAAACCCACAGCCAATATCATACTGAATGGGCACAAACTGGAAGCATTTCCTTTGAAAACTGGCACAAGACAGGGATGCCCTCTCTCACCACTCCTATTCAACATACTGTTGGAAGTTCTGGCCAGGGCAATCAGGCAGGAGAAGGAAATAAAGGGTATTCAATTTGGAAAAGAGGAAGTCAAATTGTCCCTGTTTGCAGATGACATGATTGTATATCTAGAAAACCCCATTGTCTCAGCCCAAAATCTCCTTAAGCTGATAAGCAACTTCAGCAAAGTCTCAGGATACAAAATCAATGTACAAAAATCACAAGCATTCTTATACACCAATAACAGACAAACAGAGAGCCAAATCATGAGTGAACTACCATTCACAATTGCTTCAAAGAGAATAAAATACCTAGGAATCCAACTTACAAGGGATGTGAAGGACCTCTTCAAGGAGAACTACAAACCACTGCTCAATGAAATAAAAGAGGATACAAACAAATGGAAGAACATTCCATGCTCGTGGGTTGGAAGAATCAATATCGTGAAAATGGCCATACTGCCCAAGGTAATTTATAGATTCAATGCCATCCCCATCAAGCTACCAATGACTTTCTTCACAGAATTGGAAAAAACTACTTTGAAGTTCATATGGAACCAAAAAAGAGCCTGCATTGCCAAGTCAATCCTAACCCAAAAGAACAAAGCTGGCGGCATCACACCACCTGACTTCAACCTATACTACAAGGCTACAGTAACCAAAACAGCATGGTACTGGTACCAAAACAGAGATATAGAGCAATGGAACAGAACAGAGCCCTCAGAAATAATACCACATATCTACAACTATCTGATCTTTGACAAACCTGACAAAAACAAGCAATGGGGAAAGGATTCCCTATTTAATAAATGGTGCTGGGAAAACTGGCTAGCCATATGTAGAAAGCTGAAACTGGATCCCTTCCTTACACCTTATACAAAAATTAATTCACGATAGATTAAAGACTTACATGTTAGACCTAAAACCATAAAAACCCTAGAAGAAAACCTAGGCAATACCATTCAGGACATAGGCATGGGCAAGGACATCATGTCTAAAACACCAAAAGCAATGGCAACAAAAGCCAAAATTGACAAATGGGATCTCATTAAACTAAAGAACTTCTGCACAGCAAAAGAAACTACCATCGGAGTGAACAGGCAACCTACAAAATGGGAGAAAATTTTCACAACCTACTCATCTGACAAAGGGCTAATATCCAGAATCTACAATGAACTCAAACAAATTTACAAGAAAAAAACAAACAACCCCATCAAAAAGTGGGCGAAGGACATGAACAGACACTTCTCAAAAGAAGACATTTATGCAGCCAAAAAACACATGCAAAAATGCTCATCATCACTGGCCATCAGAGAAATGCAAATCAAAACCACAATGAGATAACATCTCACACCTGTTAGAATGGCCATCATTAAAAAGTCAGGAAACAACAGGTGCTGGAGAGGATGTGGAGAAATAGGAACACTTTTACACTGTTGGTGGCACTGTAAACTAGTTCAACCATTGTGGAAGTCAGTGTGGCGATTCCTCAGGGATCTAGAACTAGAAATACCATTTGACCCAGCCATCCCATTACTGGGTATATACCCAAAGGACTATAAATCATGCTGCTATAAAGACACATGCACACGTATGTTTATTGTGGTGCTATTCACAATAGCAAAGAATTGGAACCAACCCAAATGTCCACCAACAATAGACTGGATTAAGAAAATGTGGCACATATACACCATGGAATATTTTGCAGCCATAAAAAATGATGAGTTCATGTCCTTTGTAGGGACATGGATGAAACTGGAAACCATCATTCTCAGTAAACTATCGCAAGGACAAAAAACCAAACACCGCATGTTCTCACTCACAGGTGGGAATTGAACAACGAGAACACATGGACACAGGAAGGGGAACATCACACTCTGGGGTCTGTTGTGGGGTGGGGGGAGGGGGGAGGGACAGCATTAGGAGATTCACCTAACGCTAAATGACGAGTTAATGGGTGCAGCACACCAACATGGCACATGGATACATATGTAACAAACCTGCACATTGTGCACATGTACCCTAAAACTTAAAGTACAAAAAAAAGCAAGAAAGGAATAAAGGGGAGAAAGAAAATGGTAAAAAAAAAAAGAAAAGAAAAAAGAAAAGAGAAAAAAAAACTAAGAAATTAACATTGTCACAATGTTATCATAGATTTCAACACATATTTTTGACTTATGTCTTTTCTTCTGTTCCAGGTATTTCTAACTACTTTTAATTCACGCACATGCACACACACACATGAACACATCCCTAAGGCTTTATTTCTTCTTTGAATTTTCTAATTCCTAGAGTAAAAGACATTTTTCCATTCTCATAAGTAATCATTATTCAAATATCATCAGTTTTCCAAAAGTGAAGTCTTACATAGACTATAACCATTGCCAGGAGTGTGGCAGTCATCAGAGGAAAGATACTAGCACGTAGTAATAATGATAAGAATAATGACATAATTGAGGTCTACTGAGCTGTTACTACATCTGGCAAGTGCTAGTATGACTCACTTAATTCTTGAAGAAGTTGTATGAGAAAGAAACTATTTTAACCCTCTTTTCCTGGTAAGGAAACTGAGGCTTCAAGAGGTTACACAATTCATTGGTCCCAAAGCTAGTGAAGAAAGAGCCTAGGTTCACTTTAGTCCATTTTAACCACAAAACTTCAAGGGAAAACTGAAAATAATAAGGACAAAAGCATATCCAAGGCATTTCTGGATGGGGTTATATCCAAGCATTCACCAGAAGTATCCATTAGAAGGAGCATTTAGATGTAGGTTTTTGAGGACAAAAAGAACAAAAAAAGAGCCTAATGATTTAATTTTTTGTCTTTATTCCCAGTAGTTCAGCATTTACCTAGGACAACAATCCTTCTTCCCTCTCAGTTGTCAGGGGTCACATAGGAATTAAACTGGTTGCAAGTGCAAGAGTTGAGGTTCTGAGCCTTGGTACTTTCTGAACTTAGCATTTCCGACCTTGAGTCATGTTTGCCACCTGTGGCCCTTTCTGATCTTTGCCAATCTGACTTCTCTAGTCAGCCTAGTTTTGAGACCTAATTACTTGGCATTTCACCTCTAATAGTCTCTGCCCAGGCCTGAATGTTAAGCCCTGTGATTCTAGCAATAACATGCCCCTGTGTCTGCCAGTGGGTCCAGGCTCCTTGCATGAGTACCATCTGAGATCCATCTTAGAAAAAATATATTCCATTAGTGCAATCATTCCCAAAATGTGAACCTTGGGCTACCAACATCAGCATCACCTGGGAACTTGTCACAAATGCAGATCCTCAGGGTCTTCACACCAGCCCTACCGAATCAGAAATTCTAGGCAACAGGAAACATCAATCTGTGTTTTAACAAACCCACTATGATTTTGATGGATGCTAATATTTGAAATTCCTGAATTAGTATCTGTGCCTCCTCATTCACTATGATTCCCATTGGTACAATGGATTAAGACAGGGAGGACTTAGTGTCTGACAGCTCAGCAATTTAGCCGGTTGCATGCCCCTGGGTCCCTGCTCAGCCTCTGTGCTTTTCCATTTTCTCATTTTTAAAAATACACCAAAGAGCTATAATCTAGCTCTCGTTTTTCTGTGTTTGCTGATGAGTAACTAACGGAGGGTTGTGCTATCCCATGTTAATCTTAACTGCCTGACTAATGCTTAGCAATGGCTTTTGTACAAAGGTTGTCCTTGTGATTTCTGAGCTGCTTCTCCTGCTTGAATTTAAGCAGCAATATCCCATCACATTTGTATTACATAAATCATTGGGGCATGGGTTGAATGTTATATACTCGTAACTATGTGTAATTAAACTTAATATGGATTTGACCATTAGTTAAACTCTCATGCTTTGAGATTAGCTATAATTGAGGAAGGCATGACATTTATTCTAACAGGGTAGAACTTTCTCTTGCAGCATTTAAGGTTAAGGTATGAGAGGACTTTGCTGTTATACGAAAATATTCCAATAGGAAGTTCAAGTAAAATACCAAACCTTTCTAGGCCAGAGTTCTTTAAGAAATTAATCCAGATAAAACCATGAGATAGAGATAATTGCCACAGAAATTAGCAATCCTGCCAAAAGAACTGACAAAGCGTAGACTGACCTTTTAGGAACACTGAAGGGACCTTAAAAATGTCACATGGAAACCACTCTTTGGGAGTTGTTTTTTGGATCAGAACAGAGATTAAGAAGCTAGATAGAAAAAATTCATGAAGATGAGTGTCTTAGTTTGAATTCCCCAGAAGCAGATTCTGAGTAAGAATTTTAGTGCAAGTGTTTTATTTGGGATGTGATCCCAGACAATACTAGCAGGAGGGGAGTAGGAATTGAGACAGGACAGAGAATGAAGGCAACACAGTGTGTATTATCAAGCAAGTTATCACTATCAGCAATTGAAGTGTAGGGTCAGAGTTTCTGAATACAAGTCTAGGATAGGCTCTGTGGCTTATCAACTCAGCCCTTGAAGAATTATGTCACTTCTTTATGCATTACATCCCTCTTCAAAGAAGTGAAGATAAAAATTCTCTCCAAATGGGATGATGCTGTTGCTATTGATAATAAATGACTACCTTTTATTGAATACTGATCCTGTACCAGGTTCAATATTAACCTTTACTCCAAATCCTAGGAGATAGGTAAATGTTCTTCAAATTTTACTAAGAGATCATGTCAATTACATATATATATATTATGTAAATATATATATATATTTAACTTTTAAGTTTGGGATACACGTGCAGGTATGCTATATAGGTAAACTTGTGCCATGAGGGTTTCTTGCACAGATTGTATCATCACCCAGGTATTAAGCCTAGTACCCATTAGTTATTTTTTCTGATCCTCTCCCTTCTCCCATCCTTCACCCTCTGATAGGCCCCAGGGTGTGTTGTTCCCCTCTATGTGTTCATGTATTATCATCATTTAGCTCCCACTTATAAGTGAGAAAATGTGGTATTTAGTTTTTTGTTTCTGTGTTATCAACTATATAATTTTATAAACATAAAGGGACTTTGCAAACTGTAAGGTGATGTTAAAGAGAACTTGTTGCAGCTTTTCATGAGTCAGTGGAAAGTCCATACTTTAGTTATAACTTTGCAACTCATTAGCCATGAGGCTTCAACCAGATAGCTTTGCCTCGTTCGGTCTGCCACCTATATTAAAAAATACATATGCTGGATGCTAATATTAGGCATTAGGGGAGGCTGGATACATGGGACACAGGTCTCTGCTGGGTATTTCTTTGCAAATTCTTATAAATCTGTAATTATTTAAAAATAAAAGTTAAATAATCATAGTTGGGCTGGTGGAAATATAAATTGGCATAACCAATTTAGAAAATTTGTATAATTTACGAAAGCCAAACATATGCATACATGTAGCCCAGAAACTACAGTCCTAAATAGATACACAACAGAAATACAAGCATATGGGCACCAAAAGCTATGTACTAGAATGTTCATAGCAAGATAATGTGTGACAGTCAAAAATGCAAACAACACAAGTGGCTATGAACTGTAGAACTGAATAAGTTGTGATTTACTCATGTATTGAAATATTATGAAGTGATGAAAATGAATAATCTTCAAGAATACGTAACAAGGATGAATAATGTTACAGATGCGGTAGTCAGTGTGACAAATGTCATACAAAAGAGAACAGTATAATTCTATTTAGAAAAAGTTCCCAAGAAGCAAGATATGTCTATGCGATTGGAAGTCAGGATGTCTGGGAGGGCAGTGACTGAAAGAACACAAGAGGTGGACTTCTAGGAAACTGAGAGTTTTCTGTTTCTCGTTCTGGGTGCTGGTTACATGGGTACACTCATGCAGCAATTAAATTATTATCTGTGTACTTTTCCATAAGTACTTTGTATTTTTTAAAAGTTTACCTAACAAAAGCACTATGAGTTGGGTTAGATGACTCCAAAAGATTCTTCTAGCTCTAAAATCCTGATCATGAGATGAGGCTCTGCCATCTTCCCATATCTATTGAGATGAGGCTGGGAGTAGAGTTGGTCCACTTGCCAACATGAGGTCAATACACTGGCTCTGTTTAGTTCTGCAACATGAGGATGCCCCTTTGCATGGCACAGTTCATTTTCCCCTCACTGGTACTCAGCACAGAGATTTATACAAAGAGGTACTCAGTAGACACATGTTCAAAGATTTTAGATCATGCAATTTTAGAAACTTCCACAGGGTGGCAAGGACGCTATTTCTTGACAGTCTTTACACACATAACAAGCTTTCTCCTCTTTTTTGTCCCCCTCAGTCTCTTTCACAACATACAGGTTTCCCTATCCATGGCTATTATAAATATTGGAAAATACAATTTTATAGACTATACTATTTCTCATGAATGCTCCATAGTACAGTTAACTTAGAGGACTAATCTGAAGCTTGAGTAGACTAAATAAAATAGTGGGTAGGGGGAAATCAGTGTTGTATCAGAGAATATAATTTCTGAAACATAAGAAAATTAGCACGGAACATGACCAAGGGGAGGAATTACGGCAAAATGAGTTGCAAGGTAATGGAATAAAGATGACGTGATATTATTTGCCCCCTTTAAAAAAGGTCCTGGGCATTTGATAAGCACAGAATGAATTCAGATAGACAACAGCCAGAAGGTGGTAGATTGTTTGCAAAAGAATTGCTGCAATTATTTCCTTCCATGTATCCACATCATTTTGCAATGTGGTTTTTCAAAAACTCCCATTAAGGGGTTGAGCTATTTCCCTGCCTGTTGAATTTAGGTTGGTCTTTTGACCTATTTCACCACTAGAAAGTAACCAAGTAATCATCTTCTAGTTTTAAACTTAAGACTAAACAGTCCTTGCACAGTTCTGCTTTTTCTCTTTGACCGTAGCCTCTGCCACGTGAACAAGCCTGAGCTAGCCTGTTGGAAGATGAGAAGCCACGTGGAACAGTCATTCCCATTGTCCCAGCCAAGCAACTCCTAGCCTTTAACCTACCCAGCAGCAGACCAGAGATATATAAGCAAGGCTTGCCAAGAGCAGCCAAACCTCACCCCCATCAGTAGAGCCACCCAACATGACCCATAACCTTGTTAGCAAAAAATTTTTTTAAAAGATAATTGTTTAAGTGATGAAGTTTCATGTAGTTTGTTAGGCAGCAGTGGCTAACTCACAGCCATATAAAAATATAAATTGCACCAGCTTATTTTCTGCTAAACTTCCTTTTAGATGCAGCTTTGTATGCAGTGAGAGGCTCAGCCTGAAAATCAAGAACTTCGGATTCAAACTTTTGTAACAGTAGAAAAATGTGAGATTTTGAAAAATCGCCTTTGAAGTGCTTTTTTATCGATCTATCTACCTATCAGTCATCTATCTATCTGTGTGTGGGTATCTTGTAATGGGTGCACATGTATGTGTTGAATGTAAATGGTGTATTTGGTCTGGGTACTACTAAGTGAAGGAAGTAATTGCGAGGTGTTACTTGACTGGGAGCTTCTTAGAGGCAGAAACTGTGGCTTATGAAGAACGGTCAGTGTCTTCGGTTAAGTTTTCCCAGCAGCAGGCCCCAAGACAAGCATTCAAGTGCAAGTAGTTTATTTGGGATGGGACCGCAGGACCTTTTAGGAAGTTGGGAAGTGACAAAGGGAAAGGAAGACAGCCATGAGAGTGCATTAACAAATAGGTTACCATTCTGAATAATTCGATTTTTATCTTCCTGGGGAACTCCAGAAAACAGTTTAAAATTTAAATTTTAAACATTAAATTTATCCTATTCAGGGGTAAGGGAGCTGGAATATTGATCCTACCAATCCCAGATATTCCTGGTTGTGAGCTGATCATGAAGGGAATTTTTTTCCCAGTACTTCCCATCACATGCATGGACAAAGTGGGCTCTGGTAGCCAGAAAAAGTCCTCAGGCAAAGAGAGAGGAGTGCGGAACAGTGGAAAGTTGGGTAAGAATGGTAACGCCCAATAGGAAGCAGCAGAGCATTGACAGCATCTGCCAGCAAGACTGTCTTAAACCTGGGACATGCTAAATGTACAATTAACCTTTGTATACAAACATTTTTCTATTTTAGAAATTTATTGCTTACAATCTTTAGTATATAAAATGGGTTCTATTTTCACTCTCTGAATGGCAATTCAAGGGTTACCTCCTCTGTAGATCTCATCTTATGCAATTTTATCTACATTCTCCATCAATAAAGAGATCAATAGATAAATAAATACAGACATATATACATAAGATAGATAAGAGTGTGTTCTTTATTCTTCAATAACGATCTACATTTTACAAATCACAATGTCTGAATTTATCATATTGAAACTATAATTATACTTAGGAGTCTCTTTTCTGCTGATTTTTTAGTTCCATAAGTATTTATGTAATTCCAGTATGATCCCTGGCATATACTAAGCATTTGTGAATGTTGACTGCCTAACCAATGAAATGCACTGATGGGTACTCACCAAATGCTAGTAGAAAATCATAAACATAACTTACATATACCCTACATGGTTAAATGTCTCAACAGCCATGTTATATGCTCCACAAAGATAAAGATTCTATTTGTATTGTTCACCTTTATATCCTAATGCCAAACAGAATGCTTCTAGCAAAGTAGAAACTAGAAAAATACTTGTTAAATAAAAGAAAAATTGTTTGAAGTCTAAAAACATTACTGAGAATTCAAAAATAGCAAAAATAAATTACTTAGAGCTTTCTGTATATTCTGTTGCACTGGACACATTCAATTTGCATTAAGCACAAAAGATAGCAGAACTTTAGATGACTTCTGTACAATTCATAGATTACCTATACCAAATAGCAAATTTCATTTGAGAAAAAGTTGATGCTCCTCATGTTTGAAGAATTTTCTTTCTATTATAAAGTTTCACTGTGGGGTTCCAAATACAATAAAATAAGTCAAAACATTTTTGTGGGCATAGAAAATAATGGATAGCTGATTGTTCATTATTAAACTGCAACATATATTGAATGTTATCATGTTTCAAGGCTATTTTATAATTAGTAAGTTTTTGCAAAATAAAAATCCTAGAATTTTATTTTTCATCCCTGCACTCTTCAGAGTTCAGCTTCATCCATATACCTCTTTCTACAGTGAGGTGCATTGGTTGAACTAGGAAACGCAGAGATTACTCTCAATTACCAGTTGTTACTGAGTTGCTGTGAAAACATTCAAAAAATGTTGAGATTATTATCAAAGATGCAGGCCAGAAAAAATAAAAAACTATACAGGACCAGGAAGAGCTGTATTCACACTAATGTCAGAGTTCACTGTACAAATGTCTTAATTTGTCATTATAAAATGAATCTGGAAATACTGAACACATTAAAAAAGATCTGTTGTGATGTGGTGATTTTTTTTTTAAAGCTACATACCACCAGAGAGCTTCTGTCATCCAAGTTATTCCAAGACAGTTTTCTATTCCTGCCATGGCTATGAATGACAGCTTAATATAACATGTGTGGAGGGGAAAAAAAGAAGAAATTCTTACTCAGACTCAGGGCTTCCAAGGGTCTAACAACAATCCTAGAAAACAACTGCATCTTCAAATAACTCTTAAACTCTAACTTAAGGTTTAGCATCCATCTTTACTCAAGTACTAGTGGATGAGATGAATTCAATTATATCAAAGGTGTGGCATCCTATGGAAAATCAAAGGCATGCTGGGCTGTTACCTTTTAGAAATTGATTTCTCACGAGGAAGCTTTACCTCTTTGTCTGTCATCATGAAATTGTCCCTTACCAGTATTGATAACATTTAACCCTCTGGATGAGGAAAACACTTGAAATAAAAAATAAAACTACGTAGCCCATAAGCTTCTATTATCTCTAATAGGAACTGACATTTTAGGATGGATGCTCGACATAAAAATATTTTCTTTGTGCTATTTGTTTATTTTTACTTTATTGCAAACTTTCTACTAAAATAAAATTCAGGGCAGAAATTAACGAAAATTCCATCCCGAAGTCAAAGTTAGTGGTTTTACTTTTCTAATACAACTTCCAGTCCTAGTCCTTGTTCATATTCAAAAGGCTACCTTTTCAACTTTTGTAGTCTACATTTTCACTTAATTATATACTGTGGCTTCTCCCTCCCATTTTCCTACAACTGTTTTGTGGTTTTTTGTTTGTTTGTTTGTTTGTTTGTTTGTTTTTAACCTTTCTCTACCAATTCTATCTATTCAATCCACACCATCACATTCCTAATGTAACAAATATTACCACCTTGGGGTATATTTTTCCAGACCTTTTGTCTGGTCTTACAATCTGTATTAGGCAAAATTCTAAGATTTCCCCAATGAACAATACCCTTGTATAATCCTAGCCCTTGAGTATGAGTAAGTCCTATGCGCATAATATGATTATCACTCCTGTGATTATATTATATTATATTATGTTATATTATATTATACTATACTATACTATACTATACTATATTATACTATACTATACTATACTATATTATATGGAAGTTATTTTGCTAATATAATTGAGGTCTGTAACTAGTTGACTTTGAGTTAATCAAAGATTATCCTGGGTGAGCCTGACCTAATCACATAAGCCCTTAAATTAAAGAGTATTGAGCCCTTTCTGAAAGGAAGGTGATTCTTCTATATGTTTTGAAGAAGTGAATTGTCATATTATAAGAGGACTATGTGGCTAAACCTGAGGGTGGCCTCTGATAGGTCAGAGCAACCCTTAGCCAATAGCCAGGTGAAAAATAGGAACCTCAGTCTTAGAGTTACAATTTTGATTTTGCTAACAACCTGAATAAACCTGGAAGAGGACTTCAAGTTCCAGGTCAGAAAGTAGCCCAACAGACACACTGATTTTCACCTTGTAAGACGCTGAGCAGGGAACCCAGTAATTTTGTGGCCAGATTTATGGCCCAGAGAAACTGGGAAATAATAAAAGGGTTTTGTTTTAACTGCTAAGTTTGTAATTGCAATAGAAAACTAATTCACAATCATTTACACACATATAGAGATAACATCACTATTGTTTGTAATAGGATGTTAAAATGGAATTTTGTAGCAGACAAATTCACGGTTATAGTCAGAGATTTTATTGCCCTACATCAATAATGTTAGAATAAGTTGATATAAAATTATTAAGAATGTAGACTATTTGAACAACACGAACGAAAACCTTAGGCTAATTAAATACTCAACCCAACAATAGCAAAACATATACACTTTCCGTGGGCATAGGAAACACATTAAAATAGATCATATTCTGGGTCCTAAAACAAATCTAAAAGAAAGCAAATTTAAAAGAGAGTACTTTATCTGAGCAAAATGAAATCAAATGAGAAATTAATAACAGAACGACTCTAGAAAATGCTTAGATATTAAAAAATTTGATATCACACTGCTAATAACCCCATGAGTTAGAGAAGAATTTCAAAAGAAAATTACAAAGTATTCTGAACTAAATAAAAATTTCAAGACCAAAATACCAAAATTTGTATAGTGCTACTGAATTAATAATTAGGAGTAAATTTATAAAAATAAAATTTTATATTGAAAAAAGAAAAAACTCACATTAATTACCACAGCATTTATATAAAGAGATTAGAAAAAAAAGAAAAGCAAAAAAGAGCCAAATTAAGCAGAAGAAAGAATAATAAATATAAAAGCATTTCTCAGTTAAATAAAAGTAGAAAAACAATACAGAAAATTTAATGAAACTAAAAGGTGGTTCTTTGAGAAGACCAAAACAACTGATAAACCTTTAGCTAGACTGATGAGAAAAAGAAAGAATAAAGGCACAATTTACCAAGTCAAAAATAAAAGAAGTGTCATCACACAGATTATATAGATAATACAAAGATAAAAGGAGAATATTGTAAAAAATTTAATGTTAAAGAAACTTAGAATAAAAATTTTATAAAATACACAAACTATTAAGATTCACTACAGAAGAAATAAATGACCAACATAGCCTTATATCTATTAAACACAATTTGAAGTTAAAGCCTTACTGACTAAAAAATTCCAGCCTCAGATGGCTGGCTCTACATTGGAAAATTCTTAAAAATCAAGGAAGGAATTATACTAATACTACTGAAACTTCTAAAAAACTGAAGAGGAGAAATAAAACAAATTATTTTATAAAGTCACCATTATCCTCACACCAAAACCAGAACAATAAAGAAAAACTATAGAGCAGTATCTCTTATGAAGATAGATGCAAAATATATAAATAAAATTGTAATAAATTGAATCCAACAATGTATGAAAAGGCTAATATATCAATCATGACTAAACAGCATTTATACTAGGAATGCAAGGTTGGTTTGATATTCAAAAATTGAGAAATGTCACTTATTATAAAACTCAGAAAAAAAAAGGTCATCTAAGTAGACATATAAAAATAAATTTGACAAAATCTAATATACTTTCCTAATAAAAACTTTCAGTAAATAGAAATATAAGGAGATTCCTCAATCTCACAAAGGGCATCTACCAAAAACTCATACTTCATGATGACATCATACTTAATGATGAAAGAAAGTGTTCCTCCTGAGATTTAAAAAAAAAAAAAAAAAAAAATTTTCATGACCTGCCTGCAACATTGTCATGGAGGTTCCACACTGCAGGATGCAAGATCAATATAAAAAATTAATTATAGAGCACAACATCAGGAACAGTAGCATGAAGAGCTCCATGGAATCTCCCTCCAGCAAAACAATCATAATAGGTAAAAACTGAAAAAACAACAAAAACCAGATTACTTTAATCTCTGGAAATTGTTATAAGAGTATACAGAAAAATTTTTAAAGATAATTTATTATAATAAATCTAGTAAATATTGGTAAGAACAGTGCTACTCTGCGGCATTTGAGCCACTACCTGTTCCTTTGTTCCTTCCCTCCCTTATTCCTGCTCAGCATGACAGAAACATTATGTCAGGGTAGTGCAGTGAAATACACAGGACTCTCTCTCACCCTACTTCCCACTTAAGGACTGTGACACCTTTTTGGGAGAATCAGGCCACCAGAATTTCTCCTTCTCTCCATTTTTGGTATAGAAATTCAGTCAAGAAGACCCTCGAACCCAGTCAAGAAAGAATGAAAAATATGGGACTTTCTTTCCCCACACAGTTCTAATTAAAGAGTAAAACTTTTATCTCAGGCATGACAGCCTGAGACTATTAGAGCCCAATTTACTCTTGTCCCAGATCACTTGTGAGGCTTCACACTAGAAGATTCCATACCAGATGAGGCAAACTAAAAAAGACAGAAGCCGCTGGCTCTGTCCACTGTCCTGCTAGTAAAGCAGATATGTTACTCCAAGACAAGTGGGTCATTGCCCCCCTCCACCCACCCCACTCAAGAGCAATCACAAAGACCATTTGCCTAGAAAGAGAGTGATCAGATCTCTATAAAGAAATGGATTGTATTTGGAATAGCTTGTGGGAAAGTTCAAGCCTAAGGGCAATTTCAAAAACAACGAAGATTTTGGTGGTAAGTAATTAAGAAGATGCAGGTAATTCCATGGAAGCAACTACCTAAACCTTAGACCAGCTGAAGTTTACCAGAGATAATACAGGAAAAGATACAGAAGAGCACTCCTAGGGTCGAAGATTCATCTTAAAGGCTACCTCTGCAAAGAGACCTGACTTTCTTGAAAACAGGCTGCGAAGCAATTAAGGTGCCCATGGCTTTGTTGAAAACAATAGAGCAATTATCCATCAATTCATGTAACCTAACAGCTAGATGTGACCAACAAAGTCAAATAACCTAATAGACAAATCAAGGAAAAAGTCGAAGACAGCCCTTCTAAAAACATTGTCATCCCATAGTGACAGTGCACATCTCATACCACCTTTTTGTTCTAATTGGGCCATTAATGTATTTGATGATGCCCAACCATGTTGCTGAAGCCAACTTTCTTTACTCAGTCTATGACTTAAGTGTTTCTCCTGGAAACACACTCACAGACACACCAAGAAATAACGCTTTACCAGCTATCTGGACATTCCTTAGTCCAATTAAGCTGACACATAAAATTAACCATCACAGGCAAAGAGGAGAAGCAGCAACCTTGACAGGTCACTTGATATTATTGTGTTTGAGAAGCAAAACCAAAAGGAATGAAGAAGCAAAAAGAGACTCTTGAAAACAAAAAGTGAAAAGTGACTCATCACATAAAATAAATCTCCAATAAGATTAGCAGCAAATTTCACAAAATAAACCTTGCAGGAAAAAAAGCAGTAGGATGATATATTTAAAGTCCTGAAAAAAAAATGTAAGCTGAGAATTCTATATCTGGCAAAACTATCTTTCAAAACTATGGGAGAAATTAAGACATCTCAAGACAAACAACAGCTAAGGGAGTTTATTATCACTAAAACTTTCCTACAAGATATGCTAGAGACAGAGTCCTTCAGGTTGAAAGGAAAGGACATTAGACAGTAACTCAAAGTCACATAAAAATATACAGTTCTTAAGTAAAGGTAAATATGTGGACAAATGTAAATAAACAATATTATTGTAATTTTGTTTTGTAACTTAAGTCATTTTCTACAAAATTTAAAAAACAAATGAATAACAAATTGTAAACCTATGTTAAAAACTATGTGATATAAAGATGTACTGTGTGACATTGATAACATAAATGGGTTGAAGCTGTATAGTAGTAGAGCTTTTGTATGTGATTGAAGTTAAATTGGTATTAAGATAGAGTAGCATAACTTTAGGACATTATATGCAATCCCCATGATAATCTTAAGTAATCTACCTATAGAATATAAACAAAAGGAAATAAAAAGGGAATCAAAATGTATCACCACAAAAAAATCAACTAAAAATAAAGAAAATCAGTAAAGGAAGAAATAAGGGACAAAATAGCTATAAGAAAACAAAATTTACAATATTAATTGTAAGTTCTTCCCTATCAGTAATTATTCTCAACATAAATGAAAATATTCATATTTTCATTCAAAAGACAGATTGGCAGAATGGATATTTAAAAATTAACAGGATCCAGCTATATACTGTCTACAAGAGACTCACTTTAGACCTAAAGACACACACAGGTTGAAAGTGAGAGGATAGAAAAATGATATTAAATTCAAAAATTTGCCAAAAGAGATCAGTGGCAATTATATTAATATCAGACAAAATGCACTTTCAGTGAAGAATGGTTACAAAAAATGAAGTAGGACATTATATAATAATGAAAGGATGAATTGACCAAGAAGACATAACAATTATAAACACATATGAAACAAACATTGAGAGAACTGAAAGGTGGAATTGACAGCTCTACAATAATAGGAGACTTTAATAACCCACTTTCAATAATAGATAGAAAAACTTGAAAGACCAATAAGAAGATAGAGAACTTAAGAACTATTTTAGAGCAACTGTATCTAATAAACATACACAGAACACTCCATTTAACAATGCGGAATATGCATTTTTCTCAAGTGCACATGGAACATTCTCCAGGATAGACCATGTTAGGCTACAAAACAAGTCTTAATAAATGTTAATGTATGGAAATCATATGAAGTTTTTTTCTCATCACAGTGGAATAAAACTACAAATTAATACCAGAAGGAAAACTTTAAAAATCAGAAATGAGTGAAAATTAAGCAACACACTCTTAAACAGGCCATGGGTCAAAGAAGAAATCACAAGGTGTATTAGTTTGTTTACATGATGCTGATAAAGACATACCCGAGACTGAGAAGAAAAAGAGATTTAATTGGACTTATAGCTCCATATGGCTGGGGAGGCCTCAGAATCATGGAAGGAGTCAAAAAGCACTTCGTACATGGAGACGTCAAGAGAAAATGAGGAAGAAGCAAACCCAGTAACCCCTAATAAACCAATCAGACCTCAAGACACTATTCACCGTCATAAGAATAGCACAGGAAAGACTGGCCCCCATGATTCAATTACCACCCACTGAATCCCATTTGAATTCTGGGAGATAAAATTCAAGTTGAGGTTTGGGTGGGGATAAACCCACCCAACCATATCACTCCGCCCATGGCCCCTACAAATATCATGTCCTCACATTTCAAAACCAATCATGCCTTCCCAACAGTCCCCCAAAGTCTTAACTCATTTCAGTATTAAACCAAAAGCCCACAGTCCAAAATCTCATCTGAGACAAGGCAAGTCCCTTCCACCTATCAGCCTGTAAAATCAAAAGCAAGCTAGTTACTTCCTAGATACAATGGGGGTACAGCTATTGGGTAAATACAGCCATTCCAAATGGAAGAAATTGGCCAAAACAAAGGGGTTACAGGGCCCATGCAAGTTTGAAATCCAGCAGGGCAGTCAAATTTTAAAGCTCCAAAATGATCTCCTTTGACCCCAGGTCTCACATCCAGGTCACACTTATGCAAAGAGTGGGTTCCAGTGGTCTTGTGCAGCTCCACCCCTGTGACTTTGCAGGATACAGCCCCACTCCCAGATGCTTTCACGTACTGGTTTTGAGCAGCTGCGACTTTTCCAGCCACACAGTGCAAGCTGTCGGTGGATCTACCATTCTGGGGTCTAGAGGATAGTGGTCCTTTTCTCACAGGTCCACTAGGCAGTGCCCCAGTAGGGATTCTGTGTGGGGGCTCCGACCCCACATTTCCGTTCCACACTGCCTTAGCAGAGGTTCTCCATGAGAGCCCTGTCCCTGCAGCAAACTTTTGCCTGGGCATCCAGGCATTTCCAAACATCTGAAATCTAGGCGGAGGTTTCCAAACCTCAGTTCTTGAATTCTGTGCACCCACAGGCTCAGCACCACGTGGAAGCTGCCAAACTTTGGCAGCTTCCACCCTCTGAAGCCACAGCCCAAGCTGCAAGTTGGCCCCTTTCAGCCACAGCTGGAGTGGCTGGGACACAGGGCACCAAGTCCCTCATCTGCACATAGCACGGGGACCCTGGGCCCGGGCCATGAAACCACTTTTTCCTCTTGGGCTTCTGGGCCTGTGATGGGAATAGCTGCTGTGAAGGTCTCTGACGTGGTGGCCTGCAGGCATTTTCCCTAAAGTCTTGGGGATTAACCTTAGACTCCTTGCTACTTATGCAAATTTCTGCAGCTAGCTTGAAATTCTTCCCAGAAAATGGGTTTTTCCTTTCTATCACATAATCAGGCTGCAAATTTTCTGAACATTTATGCTCTGCTTCCTTTACAAAACTGAATGCCTTTAACAGTATCCAAGTCACCCCTTGAAAGATTTGCTGCTTAGAAATTTCTTCCACCAGATACCCTAAATCATCTCTCTGAAGTTCAAAGTTCCACAAATCTCTAGGGCAGGGGCAAAATGCTGCCAGCTACTTTGCTAAAACATAACAAGAGTCACCTTCGCTCCAGTTCCCAACAAGTTCCTCAACTCCATCAGAGACCACCTCAGCCTGGATTTTATTGTCCATATTGCTGTTAGCATTTCAGGTAAAGCCATTCGACAAGTCTCTCGTAAGTTCCAAACTTTCCCACATTTTCCTATCTTCTTCGGAGCCCTTCAAACTGTTCCGATCTCTGCCTGTTATCCAGTTCCAAAGTTGCTACCACATTTTCAGGTATCTTTTCAGCAACCCACTCTACTGGTACCAATTTACTGTTTTAGTCTGTTTTCATGCTGCTGATAAAACTGGGAAGAAAAAGAGGCTTAAGTGGACTTACAGTTCCACATAGCTGGGAGGCCTCAGAATCGTGGCCGGAGGCAAAAGTCAGGGGTGCAACAAGAGAAAATGAGGAAGAAGTAAAAGCAGAAACCCCTGATAAACCCATCAGATCTCATGAGACTTATTCACTATCATGAGAATAGCATGGGAAAGAGTGGCCCCACGATTCAATTACCTCTCCCGGGTTCCTCCCACAATATGTGGGAATTCTGGGAGATAATGTACAAGATGAGATTTGGGTGGGGACACAGCCAAACCATATCAGAAGGGAAATTAGAAAATATCTTGAGACAAATGAAAATGAAAACACTACATGCCAAATTATGGGATTCAGTAAAAGCAGTGCTAAGAGAGATAATTGCAATGGTAAACACTTGTATTAAAAAAGAAGAACAATCTCAAATAAAAAATCCAGGGAAGAGAATGAAAATCCCCTAGTGACCATCGAGCAAGCCCCAAAGACAAAAATTTCTTATCTGAGGAACTTAGAAGAAATTAGACTTTCCTATTGTCTAAACGCACCTGGTTCCAGGCCTGTTTTCAACTTAAAATTTATAAATATAACCACCAGAATTTCTATACATCTCTGGAATGCATGCATATCGAAACTCATTGTGCAACCTTTGCCAACATTAAGGAACTATAATGTCTACAAATGTAATCATTTATTGTGCAAACTACCCTTCACCTCCTGCTTTAAGGTCCATAAATACCCCTAAGGAAAAATCCACTGTGGGCACTCGGTCCTCTCTCACTGAGGTGCCCGGCTGTACTCTTCTGCAGTATTCTTTGTATCTAATAAAACTTTCCTTTTCAAATCTATACTGTTGTCAGTAAATTCTTCTTACCAACCCATGAGTCAACCACTTCCCTGTGCAGGAACTCTGACACCTCGCCTGATACCTAGGTTTACACCTGAAGGACCTAAGAAATATATAAAAACAAACTAAACCCAAAGTTTGCAAAAGAAAATAAACTGTAACATAAATAAATAAAATAGAGACTAGAAAAACAGCAGAGAGCATCAACAATACCAATAATTGGTTCTTCAAAAAGATCAACAAAATTAACACCTTGTAGCTAAGTTGACAAAAAAGGAGAGAAGTTTCAAATAACTAAAATCAAAAATGAAAAAGAAGACATTACTAATTACTACTAACTTTTTTTTTTGAGACAAAGTCTCAGTCTTGTCCCCCAGGCTGGAGTGCAACCTCCACCTCTCGAGTTCAAGCAACACTCCTGCCTCAGCCTCCCAAGTAGCTGGGATTACAGGCACCTGCCACCATACCCAGCTAATTTTTGTATTTTTAGTAGAGACGGGGTTTCACCATGTTGGCCAGGCTGGTCTTGAACTCCTGACCTCAGGTGATCCACCCACTTCGGCCTCTTGACATTACTACTAATTTTACAGAAACAAAAAGAATTATAAGAAAGTACTGTGAACAACTGTACCTCAACAAAATAGATAACCTAGATGAAAATGGACAGATTTCTAGAAATGTACAATCTACTTAGACTGCACCATGAAGAATTAAGGAATTCCAACAGATGGATAATCAGTAAGGAAATTGAGTCAGTCATCAAAAACCTTACATGAAAGAAAAGTTCAGGATCAGATGGCTTCATCAGTGAATTCTAACAAATGTTTAAAGAAGAATTAACATCAATCTTCAAATTTTTAAAAACATTAAAGAGGAAAGAACACTTCTTTTTTTTTTTTTTTTTTTTTTGAGATGGAGTCTCGCTCTGTCACCCAGGCTGGAGTGCAGTGGTGTAATCTCGGCTCACTGCAAGCTCCGCCTCCCGGGTTCACCCCATTCTCCTGCCTCAGCCTCTCCGAGTAGCTGGGACTACAGGCGCCCGCCACCACGCCCAGGGTAAGGTACAGCTTCCTCACCTGGGAACACACAGAAAGATTTCTAGGGCAGTATAATAATTTCTAGAATGACAAATCCTTCCAAGAAAATAAAGAGGTTGAAAACACCTGTCTGGCTTCCCTTCTTAGGGGAGATCACAGATGGTTAACATGGGAAGTAGAGAAAGGAAATTATCTATATATATATGTGTATATAATCACTGGAGAACCTGAAAATATCAGGAGATAGATGAGTAGATTCATTTCAAAGATGCAGCCTTTAGGGGGAGGGCACTTCACTAAAAGAAGCCCCATGTTCTCCATTGTGTTTTATCAAACACGCATTGGGAAAATAGCATTTGCACAGGGTAAGTCTGAAGAAGATCTGTTTTCTCACGGTCTTCAAGGAGGCATTTCGAGATTTCAGAAATCCCTCTGTGCCTCAGAGGGACTCACAGATGTGTGGCAATGGCCTGAGTATACAATGAAGAAGCCACAGTGACTTAGTGTCTGTGTCTCTGCTCTCTTAGTCTTAGTCTCTTGGTCTCTGCTCTAAGCCACAGCAGAGGCAGAAGGGTGGACCCTGAGACATTATCTGTGGATGCCTGAAAAGCAAGTCAGAAGGAAAGGCAGGACCAGTCATGCCTCAGCAGTCACCAGTCCAGGGAACAGAAGAGACACGTCACCTGTGGCAACAGCCATTGATGATCTGAGCAGTGAACATCTTTAATGGTTCTGTGGAACTTCACAAACCTCCTGCCCTGATGCACCATCTCCAGGGAGAGTAAAGAGAGGCTGGAAAAACAAGAAAGGCTGAATGATCCAAAATCAGGAATTTAAGCCAGAAGTAAGTGAAAGTTGGCAACTGGAAGAATGAGTCCACAGGAGGAATATTAGGACTGTTATAGAATATAAAGTTATAGAATATAAAGTTTATTTTATGTGTAGAACTCATTATCATTTTATATACATGTATAATCCAATGACAAATACCTTCAAATATTTAGCAAACTTGGGTATATTTCCATGGAAAAGTTGAGCATTTATGAAAGTTAAGAAATATTTAAGAAATTAAACATCTTTCAAGTGTTTTTTTGTTTGTTTTTTTTTTTTTTTTTGAGACGGAGTCTCGCTCTGTAGCCCAGGCTGGAGTGCAGGGGCATGATCTCAGCTCATTGCAACCTGTGCCTCCTGGGTTCAAGCAATTCTCCTGCCTCAGCCTCCTGAGTAGCTGGGACTACAGGTGCACACCACGGCTAATTTCTTTTGTATTTTAGTAGAGACGGGGTCGCTCAGGCTGGTCTCGAACTCCTGAGCTCAGGCAATCTGCCTGCCTCGGCCTCCCAAAGTGCTAGGATTACAGGCATGAGCCACCGCGCCCGGCCAAGTGTTCTTTAAAAATTGTGCTTCGTGACAACTCTAAAGATAAGCCTATTCTAGAAATCTCCCCATTGAATGCTTATTTTAATTTCAACAAACTTGGGATAATAGTGTAATAAAGTGTCATATAGGTATTCTTCATATTTAATAATTATTAATGCTCTACCATTTGTTTCATTTTTCTTTTCATTTTTTCTTTTTCTTTCTCCACCTTCCTTTTTAATTTCCTTCTTCCTTCTTTCTTTCCTTTCTTCCTTCCTTTTTTCCTGAAGTATCTTAAAATACAAATACACTCAATAGATGTTTTCTAAATAAATAAATGACACACATGTGTGGCTTTAAACGTCAATTAAGAAGTTATTGTGGGCCAGTTAAAATTACAAGTTGTAACTCTTTCCCCTTTAGAAGTTTTGAGTCATGAAGAGAGGAAACAGATAAACAATTATAATTTAGTGAACTAAACACAATAATCAGAGTATGAACGGGGATAGTATGTAAATGAAAGGATGTAAATTAATAGGAGGAGCATAATAGGAAGAAAAAAGATGATAGAATGTGATGGAAGAAAGGCTACTATGGTTAGAAGGAAGAGCACTGGGCACCAGGAACACTTGTCTGTCCACGGTATGTAGGAGGATAGCGTGAACAAGGGCAGTAATTCATCTGAAAAAAAATTCAGATTTTTACTTCTAGATTTTCAGGAAAAGGTAAAAATGAGAATCAAACATACTAAACACATTGTGCAAGAGACCAATATTCCCCTTTTTGATCCTCTCTTCACCCACCCCTTGGGGGAGGCGCTTAAAGTAGTTTGTATGCATGTGGAAATTACATACACACATACATACATGTAAACACATGCATACAACATATAGCACAATATGTATATGCTATGTATATTTATATGGTGTATCTACAACGTAAGATATATGTGTGTATATATGTGTGTACAAGTTTCATTTGTGTATGGTAATAAAACAAAACAACCTTTGATGTTAAAAAAAAAAAAAAAGACGAAAAGGCATGAGAGGAGGATGTGTTACCTTCGGAAACTGCAAGGGATGAAGCCTCAATGAGCCACAGATGAGATTTATGGAGAAGGGGTGGAAGACGAGCCTAGGGAAAGCCTATAAAGGAACAGCCCTTTATATCCTTATATATATGTTTTAAATCCTTAGATTTAGGGGTGTTTTTCAGTTTTAAGCTGAAAGGAACGGATCAGATTTAGTTTTGGAAAAATCAATGGGAAAGATAAACACAACTTGGTATAATGTAAAGACTAATGAGATAGACAAAATTGGCAAGAGTGATAAAAAATGAAACAGAAAGGTTACAACTAAAACATGTTAGGGGTAAAAGAAATATATAACTGAGCTCCAGGTAGGATTTGAAAAGAAAAATAAATTATAGTGAACAACTCGAAGCCAGTTCTGTGAAAAATCAAATAGTGAAACATTTTTAGGCAAAAGATAACATCAAAACTAACTAGAAACATGACAGTTTTATGATCTTTCAATAAAGAAATTTAATAGTTAGGCCAGGCGCGGTGGCTCACGCCTGTAATCCTAGCACTTTGGGTGGCCAAGGCAGGCGGATCATGAGGTCAGGAGATCGAGACCATCCTGGCCAACAAGGTGAAACCCTGTCTTTACTAAAAAATACAAAAAAATTAGCCAGGTGTGATGGCGGGCGCCTGTAGTCCCAGCTACTTGGGAGGCTGAGGCAGGAGAATAGCATGAACCCAGGAGGTGGAGGTTGCAGTGAGCCAAGACTGCACCACTGCACTCCAGCCTGGCCCACAGAGCAAGCCTCCGTCTCAAAAAAAAAGAGAAATTTAATAGTTAAAAAATTCAACCCACCCAGACAAAACAAAAACATAAAAAAAACTAGTTTCATAGTTCTAGCAGATTGTTTCATAAGCAAATACTAACACATATTCAAAAATCAATAATTTTTTTACTATTCAAGAAATCACATCCTCTCCTTTCCCTCCCTTCTTCCTTCCCTCTCTCCCTCCTTTCTTCTTTCCCTCCTCTCTTCTTTCCTTCCTTCTTTTCCCTCTTTTATTCTTTTCCTCTTTATATATTTTATTTTTAAGGGTGGCATTATCTTGGTATCCAAATTTATAGATGATAGTACATGAAAAAAAAAAAGCTTCCTTAGAGCACCACTGATGGCCATAGGTACAAAAAATCCAGATAGAATATAAGCAAGAAAATCCAGCTTCTTAATACACAGACACACATACACACATATATAAACACCATTAGGAAAAGTTCGGTCTATTCTAGGGAAGCAAAAATATTTTCATTAGAAAAATCTATTAATGTAATTTAGTATAAACTGATTAAAAGGAAAAAATTGTAATTTTCAACGGAGGCAGAAAAAATTATTTAATAAACCCATATCTATTCATTAAAAATAAATAGTTCCAAATTAAGAATAGAAAAAAACCTGTTAAAACCTGATCGAGCAAATTGTATTCTTAAAAATAAATGATGGGAATATTTTCTTTGAAATCTGCAACAAAATTAAGACACTCACTGAGAGTGTTCCTTTTAGTATTGTGTAGGAGTTTCTAAAAGGAGTTCATTAAGATGAGAAAAGGGAATTTTAAAATATAAGTATTGTAAATAAACAAAATATTCATTATTAAAAAGTTATGACTATTATAATTGTCAACATAAGAAACAAAACCAAGAGTTAATAGAAGAGCTTAAGGAATATTACTAAGTACAAAACCTTTATTTAAAAATGCATCTCTAGATATCAGGAATTAATACTTGGAAAACACTTTTTTAAAGGTATCATACAAAATGTTCGTAAATATATAAAAGTATAATACAGTATTCAAAATCATAAAAGAGAACATCAGTAATTGAGAGATAAACCAAGTTCATGGGTGGCAACACTCAAACTCAATATTATAAAAATGTCAGTTCTCTCAAAATTAATCCATAAATTCAATGCAATCCAATCAAAATACCAACAGGGTTATTAAGAAACTTGAAAATTTATTTTAAAATTCATAAGGAAGAGTAAAGGGCTCAGACTAGTCAAGATAATTGAAGAAGGACAGTGTAGGGGTTCTTAGTCTACAAAACAACAAACATTATTATAAAAGTGCTACGATTAAGAGACTGTAATACTGGTTTAAGAATAGACAAAGAGACAAAGAATTCAAACAGAGAACCCAGAAACTGAATCACAAAATCTGGTCAACTTGATTTATGACAACGACAAAGACTAGTAAAGAAAGGATATGCTAGTCAATAAAAGGCACTGGGGAAATTATCATCCACTGAAAACAAACGGTATTCCTACCACAAACCATATGAAAAAAATATTGCAGTTGAATGAAATGTTTCAACGTTGAAGGCAGAAAATCTCTTTATGACTTTGGTGTTTTGGGAGTATTCATTTTATAATACACAAACAATAGAGAAAAAAGAGACGATAAATCCAATCTCACATTGTATTAAAAACGTCTGTGCATTAAAAGACACAATTTAAAATGTGTAATGACAACCTACAGATGCAGAGAAAAGGTTTGCAAGGTATACACACAACAAAGGAGGAGTCCAATACCTTCTTGACGCATGTAGACAAGTTTTCTATCTCTGTCATAACAAATAACCATGAATTTGTCCGCTTAAAGAACACAAATTAATTATCTTACAGTTCTGTAGTCAGACACAGGACACAGGCCTTGCTAGGCTAAAATCAAGGTGTTCTATTAGAACGGCTTTTATCGGCCGGGCGCAGTGGCTCACGCTTGTAACCCCAGCACTTTGGGAGGCCGAGGAGGGCGGATCACGAGGTCGGGAGATTGAGATCACGGTGAAACCCCGTCTCTACTAAAAATACAAAAAATTAGCCGGGCGTGGTGGCGGGCGCCTGTAGTCCCAGCTACTCGGAGACGCTGAGGCAGGAGAATGGCGTGAACCCGGGAGGCGGAGCTTGCAGCGAGCCGAGATCGCGCCACTGCACTGCAGCCTGGGTGAGAGCGCGAGACTCCGTCTAAAAAAAAAAAAAAAAAAAAAAAGAATGGCTTTTATCAAAAAAAGAAAAATATTGGCAAGGATACGGAGAAAAGGAAACCTTTGTACGTTGTTGGTGGGAATGTAAATTATTACAGCGATTATGGAAAATACTACAGATGTTTCTCAAAAAATTAAAAATAGACTTAACATATGATCAAGTAATCCCACTCCTAGGTACATACCCAAAGGAAATGAATTCAGTATGTTGAAGAGATATTTGCACTGCCATGTTTATTGCAGTATTAGTCACAGTAGCCAAGATATGGAGTCAACTAAGTGTCATCAAGTAATGAATGGATAAAGAAAATGTAATATGTATATATTATACACATACACATATACATACGCAGTGGAATACTATTCAGCCAGCCTTTAAAAATAAGAAAATCCTGTCGTTTGCAATAACATGGATGTACCTGGAGGACATAATGCTAAGTGAAATAAGCCAGGCACAGAAAGGAAAATATTGCATGATCCCTTATATATGAACTCTAAATAGTTGAACTCATAGGAGTAGAGAGTAAAATGGTGGTTACCAGAGACTGGAGGTTGGGGAGTTAGGAAAAGGTGAGCGAGTACAAAGTTTTGGTTAGACAGGTGGAATTTGTTCTGGAGATATATTGTACAGCACAGTGACTGCAGTTTATAATAATGTGCTGAAGATTTGAAAATTGCTAAGAGAATACATTTTAAATGGTCTCGCCGCAAAAATGATAAGTGTGTGAACTGGTGGATATTTTAATTAGCTTGATTTAATCATTCCACAATGTATGCATAGATCAAAACTTCATGTCATACCCCATAAATATATATAATTAAATAAAATGAAATAAAAGTAAGGTGCTGTCAGGGCTGCATGCCTTTTTAGAAACTCTAGCAGAGATCTCTTCCTTTGCTTATTAAGGTCATTGACAGAATTCAGTTCCTTGTATTGCAGGACTGAGATCACCGTTTCCTTGCTGGCTATTAGCTGAGGGCTGTCTTCAGCTTCTGAAAGTCATCCATATTCCTACCTCCAGCTTCAGAGCCAACAACGATGGGTTTGGTTCCTCTCATGCTTCAAATCTCTTCTTCTTCCATCTATCTCATCTCTCTGACATCTTTTTTTTTTTTTTTGAGCCGGAAGGTCTGGGTTCCATTTATTGACAGCAGTTTATACACATGGATTTCCTTCCCATAGTTATTTCCTTCCCAGCGCAGACACAGAGCCCTTGAGAAGGGCAGTCTCTCAACGAGGGAGCCAGGAATGCAGGTCAGACACATCCTTGGCAGGCACGTTCACTCCCAGCAGGATGCAATCCTTCAAGTTGGAATTCCAGTGGGTATTTGAGAGGGACCAAGGTGGGGGGTAGACAGGGAGACTTCAACAGGACTCACAGCTCAGTCCAGGCCCCCTCTCTCACTATCCGAGTCCATCCAAGTTTTAGGACCCTGGGGGACAACAGTCAGGCCCTCCCATCTCAACAGGGCAGATTCTTCAATCTGTGCCGAGTTCACACACGCTTGCTTCCACTGGTCGCACAGTTAAAGAGAATCAGCCTTATGGTCTCTGACCTTAAGAGGTCTTCTGCTTTTAAAGACTCATGTAATTCCTTTGGGCCCACTTGGATAATTCAGGATAATATCCTTATCTCAAAGTTCTTTAATTAATCACAGCTGCAAATTCACTTTTTCTATGTAGGGTAACATACGCAAAGGCTATTATTTTGCCTGTGGGTATATCCATCTCTACCTATGCATGTATCTTAAGATGAATATAATTAAAATTACCCAGTTTTTAAAAATGGGCTCAAAGATATGAGCAAGGAATTTAAAGAAGTTCAAATTGAAAGACGTATTAAAAGATTCTTCATATCACTAGTAAACACTGTGAATAAAAATTAAAACCGTGTATCATTTTACCTGACAACAGCTGATGTTGGTAAAGCTGTGAATCAGTGGGAATTCTCACATTATTCTGATAGAACTTAACTGTAGAAAACCACTTAGGAGAGCAATTTCATAATTCTGGTTAAGTTAATGATTCTTACCCGTCAATCCAGTGACTGCAGCTTCATGTAAGCATCCCTGAGACAGTCTCATGCACAGCCAAAAAGGAGACAGGAACAAAGATTATTATCGCAGCTTGATTTGTAATATAAAAATAAGAGAAATAAATGTCCATCAATGAAACATTGTCTAATTATTTTGTTTCATTTCATTTCATTTTAAAGCTGTGAAAATACGTGATCTAGAAATATACTCACGTAGATAAAAGAATCTCCGAAGATATTAAGTGAAAAAAATCAAACTACAGAATATACTCAGAACAACATAAATTCTACAGGACTTGCAAGCACACAAAACAAAAATATATACTGTTCAGTGATACAATCATATGTAGTAAAAATTATGAAGATATGTGTGGAAGTTCTTACACACACACGGGAGTCAAGAATTTAAAATTCAAGAAAACAGTTTCAAGTGGGGGATCAAGGATAGATTGGGAGAATGCAGCTCCATTAGTACATATTTTAAAGTAAAAGATGAACAGATATGTACTTGTTATTTTTATATACTTAATCAACATAAAGAATTTTATAGTTTTATAAGAAAAACATCACTAGGATTGAGATGAAGGAAAATTTGGAATGGGCAGGTAGAGATGCCATAAAGCTAAAATGGCTATTGCAACAACTACATGAAAGATGCTAAGATGCCAAAGCAACATGGTGGTGAAAAAATACAAATGAAAAGATAGATCCCAAATATATTTTGAGATTTAATACGCAAAACTAATTTAACAGAAGGGCTTTAATAGTAGATTCTAGGATGCATTCAACTTTTTGATTCTGGTGACTGTGAATATCGGCACCATTGACCAAGATGTATGGGGAGGAACAGGTTGCTAGGGAAGATAATAATTTGAGTCTACAATTTTTTGGCAATACTTGAGATGAAATTAAGGTGACACTGGGTTAGCTACTCAGTAATACCCAAATACAGTCTTCATGTAATCATCCCTTCCTAAGAGGGCCCCAAGAAAAATACATGTACAAATGGCATAGTAGTAAATAATACTCTCTGGTCCACATTTGAATGCAAAACTCTAAAAGACTGGACGTGACTCGAACTCCTGTGATCCAGACTTGAAGTCATGGCCAAACTTCAAGTTATAACAGTGGACTTTATTACTTCAAATGAGAGGAAAAATTAATTCAGAGTCTCCCAGCATAGGAATCGGAACACAGGTTTCAATGCAGGGCTACAGGTTTATAGAGTAAATACAGTGGAAGCAACAACAAAATGTTGGCAATGTCTAGGCAAAAAGGCGCATCCGGGAGAAGCTTCATCGTCTGGGAGAAAAAGAAAGTCCCCAGCACTAGCAATTTTCTAGTCTAGGGAAAAAACAGTGTGGTCAATAGCGTAGCCCTTGCCGTTAAGTTGCATCCATACCTGTCAGCCCCTACCTCTGCATTTTCAAGGCTCCTTACTGAAAACAGACTGACTTCTCTGCCTGAGGACATTTTGTGGGTTTTGTTTGTTTGTTTGTTTGTTTTTCTCTGACCAGTGAGCCTGCTCCACTGGCATAAAAGGGAAGATACAACAGGTCCCAGAAGCAGCCATTACTGTTGAGTACAGGAAGTTGATGTATATGTACCGCTTACTCAATCCCTGGGCAGGGTCACTTTAAGGCTTGTACGTCACTGTTTCCTAGAGTTTCCAATGCAGCTCCAGTTGCCTGCAGTGCTAACTTTCTTGATAACACATCCACTTTCCTGTATTGACTTTCTTCTCTGTCCTATCTCCTGTTCTTACTCTCCTGGTGCATGTCCCAACTAAACAACATGCACTCAAGCTTCATGGTTTGCTCCTAGGGAAATTCAAATAAACAGAGCAAGACATTCAAAATGGCAGTGGGTAATGGAATAGAGAGGATGAATCCCAGCAGCCGTCTCCCTCAGATTTTGTCTAGTTAGCTGGCGAAAGATGACTGAAGACTCCCAGCATAGCTGGTACTCCAGTGCACAAGCTCCTGGCACGTCTTCAGTATTGCACCCCAACACCAACACTGACAGAGACTTTCCCAAAGGTGTTCCATCTGTGTTGTTCTGTGAAAACACCATAGGTGGCTGGTAAAGTTTGCTTAGTAAAACAGAATAACACATTAAATTTATATTGCCATCACTCTGGCTAAAAGAATTACTACTGTGTGGGAAGAATTTCTGCTTGTGGAAATACTGTTAATTGACAGCTGGGAAAAATTGTGGTGATGAAAGTTAATTAACTCTACCAGGTTTCTCTGGATTTTACAATACCTGCCATTTTTAAAGGCCACTGCCAGCAATCTTGGCAGAACAAATGAAAGAACTCTGCAATAGTAACTCAAACTTCCTAGTTCACAGCAAAGTCTGAAGTGAACCAGAGGCGCTAGCAGGAAAAACATTCAAACAGTTCAAACAGCTCTTGGGAGAAATTGGCCATCACCAGCTTTCTTTCAGATAGCTGGAGCTTCCAGTTCCGTTTTGCAAAATATAATGCATGTATGACTTGTATCAGAACCCCTAGTGATTTAAAAATCACTTTTAAAAATATGTGATCTTGGGACCAACCTCAGATTTACTGACTTTGAATTTACTGACATAGAGCTTAAGACTCTACATTTTTAGCTGGCTCATAAGGTAATCCTTCTATAATCTCGAGGTGAGAATCATTTATACTTCCTTCAGTGCTACCAATTTGAGTTGTATTTAAGTTAGCAAGCATTCTTTTTAAAATAAGAAAATTAATGTGTTTTCAACCATTCACATATGAATATTGAATTTGAACTAATGGGAGCTGAGTTCCACTAAAGCAGTGGTTATCAAACTGCATTCAGAATATGCAAAAGCAAGCATATGTTTGATTCAAATTCTGTTTTTAAAATATTTTAAAGCTATATTTTAACAACCTACATATTCAAATGTGTCACAACCCAAATTTTTAACACATTGGAGACAACCAACTTAAGCCATGTTACCACTTCGACTAGGCTTTGTGCTGACTTCTAATAGTTTTCCACTATACCTCTGCATCTATTGAACTTAGAAGAAGGTCATAGACAAGAAAGGTTTAAATTCTGCTCCGATGGCTCTTTGCAGGAGTAAGCATTTCTGCACATATAAAATTGTACACCTGAGTCCCAAACAGAAGCTCATACTCATCATGTTCAATTATGTGCCGGGAAGGTCCATGAATAGCAGTCTCTGCACCCAGAACGTGAAATGATTCAGTAAGTGAACACAGAATACATTTAAGCATGCTAATGTCAGAGTTTTAATCTTTATAAATGTTAAGTGTTTGATCTATCATTTATATTCATACATTTTTCATAGTATTTCAGGTAAAGGTGATAGGATCACTCAAAACAAGAAATGGATCAAGGGTTAAAGAAAGAAAAAAGCCAAAAGAACTGTGCTGATAGAATGCAGAGATTGAGCAGGCACAAGAAAAATTCACACACTATGCTATATAAATAGCAACTGGTTTTTCAGCCAAAGGGGGTCCCACTGGTGAGAGTATGAAACAAAAGTCTTGTGAAAATTCTTGGGATGAGTCTCTCAGAGACAATAGAGCACAGGAATAATTATTAGGCATTTGGCTTCACCTTTATAAGGCAAAAGTGCCCAAGTGCTCCTGTGTTTTATGCAGTGATATTTTTCCACCTTTTCTGTATCCCTTTCCAACTTACAATGCCATATTTAAAGCAAATATAGTGAGTATAAAAATAAGGATCTTGGTTTCTTTCAGCATAAAAATTACAGGGCTTTATATAAAAACTGTATGCAAGCAAAGTTTAGATCCAAAGATTAAAATACATATATAGATTTAACATTTTAAAGAATAAAATACACTATGGCATCATTCAAAGGAGTCACTAAATGTGAATAAACAGAAGGGCAGGCTACTCTGGTGCAGAGTCATGCAGCAACAAAATGCCATCAGTACCTTTGCCTGATGAGAACAGGGAGCATGCAACAGCCTTTATCCAACATTTGATCAATGAGTTTGTAATCATTTTAAATTTAATTTGATTGAGCAGAAAAAGGACTGACCCATGGCCATCTTGACTTTATTTTTTAAGCAATCTGAGTATTTTTTGAGGGTGTGTTTTTGAAGATAAACATCAAGAAGATTTACGTTAGAAACACTGGAAATTCGGGAGGGGGATGTATTGCTAAATGTTTATATCCATTTTCAACGTGCCATTGTATAATTTGGTTTCTCTATGTCAGCGTACCCAGACTGAAGGGGAAGAAGAAAAGGCACAAAATATGACAGGAGTAGAGAATTTCATGAAAACATTGCTCCCAGCCAGCACCACGACCCCAGCTTGCAGCCATGGCTGCCTACACGCTGGTGCAGACCCAGCATGGCCAGAGTGCCTGGAACTTGGGGAACCGCTTGGGCCATAAAGAGTGAAGTGCAGCAGGCAGGCGTTGCAAGATGCTAGCTATGAGTTTGACATCTGCTGCACCTTGGTGCAGAAGAGAGTGATCTGAACCATCTGGACAGTGCTGGATGCCATTGACTAGACATGGCGGCTTGTAGCAAGGACTTGGAGCCTCAGCACTATGGGGGAACTGACTAACCTCAATAAAGCAGAAGCTGCTGCCAAGCATGGTGAAGCCCAGGAAAAGGTCTGGAGGCCTCCTATGATGTCCCACCCCCTCCCATGGAGCCTGACCATCTCTTCCACAGCAATGTCAACGAGGACACCAGGTATGCAGATTTCACCGAAGATCAGCTACCCTCCTGTGAGAATCTGCACCCACTCCCTTCATACTCTGTAGTCAGAATAGCACCTCTGGGGCATAGGTTCTCAGTCCAAGCCAAGAGAAATCTCCCCTTACCCAAGAGAATTGAAAGGTAATAACTCAGGTTTCTGCCAGTGCTTTGTTTACTAAGGACCTGCTTGAGTAGGAAACAGGAAGGAATCATGTTAAGGCATGACCAGTGAGGAGAATCAAGAGAGCCTATTTGCTCTCCAGAGGCAGTCCTGTACTCTTTGTAGTCAAATCAAAGAGAAGATCTAGTCATTCCCATGGAGATAGATGTAACCTGCATGATGACGTGAAAACCATTTTCTCCCTGACCCCAGAGGAGCTGGCTCCAGATAAATGTAATAAATGTAACCTGCATGATGATGTGAAAACCATTTTCTCCCTGACTCCAGAGAAGCTGGCTCTAGAACTCTTCAGAAGGTTGGGATTAATCCTGATTTATGTTTATACACAGCATTTATTTTTATAAATATATACCTATATAACTATATGATAAAAGTATATATATTATATATACTTATAATATATAACAACACATATGCTTATAATATTATATAAGTATTATATATATTTAAGTAGGTATATACATATTTTTATATTTTACACACACACACACACACACACACACAATGACCCCTTTTTTAGGCTTTTAGTGTTGGTTGAAAGAGTCCTACATGTGATCATGAGAAAATGAGCCATTCCTCACACTAATATGGGATAAGCTTCTTGACCTCCTAGGGGTTGGAGTACATTCTGCTATGAACCTTAGATTCCCTTTCCAACCTTATTTTGTGGCAGTGAAATGCCTCTTGACCATGTCCAAGCGTGTCTTTCACCGTCTGATTTCTGAATCATGTTCTAGGTGTTTGGCCCTATTACATGGGCCTAGTACTCATTTCGAGAATTACTGTATTAAACCTTTTTTCCAGATCAATATAATAAAGGAGTAATACACAATTTAAAAAATGCTGAAATATGTTCGAGAGAGGTGAACACTAACTTTGATGCCAATACTTGTCAAAAGTGTTGAATGATAACACAAATGTAATTTTATAAGAGTGCCTTTCCAATTAGATCTTTGTGAATTCTCTGAAATAACATGAATGATGATGTCTAAATGTTATCAGACCTGCAGGTGTTCATAGGCAGCCCTAAGGTGAGGGGTTCCAAAGAATATTTCTGTTTAAATACACATGCAAATTTATCTTTATCTATAAATTGTGAATAGAGAGTGAGGAACCATGGCCTCGTGCGTGCATACAGGTGCTCCTTTTCTTGTAATTTTATCTGGATGATACACTGTGTACAATAATGGGGTGAAATTCATTGAAATGAAGCCTCATATGCCCAAGACTTACTAGACCTCAGTAAGAAGAGTGGAGGTGCCAGAGCAGAGGATGAAGGTAACAAAGTTGTGGAGAGGAGGAAGGGACTGAATCCCAGAGTGCATATAAGCTGGGTTCCCTCCACCTCATTGCCTCTTCCCTGAACTGGAGTTTAGCACTGGTAAGAGGACACAACATTGAGAGCAAAATGACAGTAGTTCCTTTGAGGCTGACCCCCGTGCTTGCCCCCACTTTCATAGTTGGAGATAATGTTGGATGGGGTCAGTGAATCCTGAAGTATAAAGAGATTATCCAACTGCACTTCCAAGTCAACATAGCTGCCCAAACTTGGATGCCTTGTTGGGCTAAATGAACTTGATCTGAACTTCAGAAAATATAAGACATTTTGTTGCATGCCAGGTAAAAAAATATATAATTTGATTTTTCTGAAATCTTGAGTAAGTCTCTGAAAAGATGAGCACTGAGAAAATTGTTTAAGTGAATTGCTGAATCTCATGTTACTGAATGTATTTAGAAAGCATTTTTACCCCTCCAAAAGGGATGTGTATTAAAATTCAATAATTAAAATAATTGGATAGTTAGATATTTAAAATAATTCCTATTTTGAAATTAAATTTTTTTATTCCATTTTCAAAATTATAGACATATTTGTTTGAAGTGTATTTTAATATTTCAAAGTGACTTATGAACTTGTTGCCATTTGCAGCAACTTATTTGTTGGCATCAGGAGTTTTTAACTCTATATGCAAAACGTATTTTACAAAATGAGAAAAAAATATATGACAAGGTTGGCTTAAGACTCTGAATGCCAACAGTAAGTTTTGGTGTTGTATCTGTGTTTAGGCAACATCCTCAATAAACTCTTGGTTGAATTTACAATAAGTAAACCTAACATATTTGAAACTGAAAATAAATATATAATAAAACAACACTGTTTTTATCTACCTATTTATTGGAGGAGAGTGTAAAACTCTCACTATAAAGAGCATTTACAAACCACAGCTCTCAGGCAAGAAGAGTGGATTTGAAGATGACATGGGAAAGCATAGGTTAGGGGTGCACATGAGGCCTGGGTAGGGCCTCTGTGGGTGCTATGAGAAGAGGGAGACCCTAAGGAGGGAGGAGGAGGGGGCAAGAGAAGGCTGGAAAGGGGCATAAAGAGGAAGATCCGAAAGCATATTTTCATCCCCAGCTTTTGCCAGATAGTACTTCTCTCTACCCAGGAGAGAGAGAGTCTGTTCTTACATTAAAGTTTCAGGACAGGTACCAATTTGGAGTTGCCATTACAAGGATGTTTTCTATTAAGAGGTCACAGTGATTGGTGACTTTTTTATGTCTACAATCACACATCAAAATTGCATCCTAGACCACATCATTCTAAAAGTTGAGAAAATCTGCCTCCTATGAAGTAAACTGATCACCTTTACAAACAGGATAGAAAATTTAAAAGGGTTAATAATCTTCATGAATTAAAAAATGCTTTAAAGAAACCTCAATTTCTTTCCCTCTCAGTACAGTTGTTTTTAAGGGAGAACAAAGATGCAAAATTAAGTCAAAGTTCCAATTACAGAAAAAGGTCAAATTAGGATAAAAAATGTACAGAACATGATAAATAGAAATTAGTTGTAACCTCTTGGGCAACTTGACAAAAGTGGGAAATGAATTGTGTGCTCAATAATTAGGGTGGAAGCCCAAACACACTGGGCTTTGAGCACACCTTGAGGTCTTCTGAGGAAAACAAAGCAATTTATTATCTAGGCCAAATCTGAAGAGATGGCCTTGAGGGCAGAGGGCTTGCTGCAGTGTTACCAACTCATGGGGAATTTTAGCTGTGTGATAAGTGCCTGTCAGGACTCCAATGCCAGGAAGAACATTTTCAGATGAAATCAATTGTAAAATAATATACTATGATTAAAGAAAATCAGTTGCAAGCCAAATCATTAAGCGAAACTGCAACCTCTAACCTGGAGTAGCAAGTTGGTACATTATTGTGTTCTGTTAGGTAGTGAGGCAGTAACACATATCTGAGGATTTACGTGTTAGTATGATTTTCTTGGCTCTTGAGTCAAAAATGCTTTTAGTTATGCAAGCAAAACAAGTAGAAATGATTTGTACTCCAGTGACTGTTGGGATTTACTGGTTTTAAATTTAGACGATTTCAAATTTTGTTTGATCATGAACTGCTATCAAAGGGGATAAACATTATATGTGTTAGTTATCTTTTGCCGCATAACACATTACCCCAAGACTTAGCAGCTTAAACAAAATATGTATTTATTATCTCATACAGTATTTTTGGATCAGGAATTCAAGAGCTTCTTAGGAAGCTAGGATTGCAGTCTTTGCAAGGCTTGACAGGGGCTGGAGGATCCACTTCTGAGGTGCTGGCTATTGGTGAGGCCTCAGTTCCTGGCCTGTGGGCCTCTGTAGAGACCAGCTTGAGTGTCTTCAAGACATGGTGGCTGGCTTCCATCAGTATAAATGATCCTAGGAACCAAGGCAGTAGCCATAATGTGTTTTATGACTTCTTAGAAGTCACTCACTGCCATTTCTGCAGCTTTCCACTGGTTACAGGATTTTCATACAGAAGGGAACCACACAGGCATAAATAACAAAATGGAGACCATTAGGGAGTCATCTTACAGGCTGGCTACCAAATTCCCAAAAGTAAATGTATGTGGGCCCTAATCCTCTTCTATCCCTTTCCTATTTTAGGAGGATAAAAACCTCCATAATGCCCTCAAACTTAAAATACTAACCAGATAGAGCCATTTGCCATTCCTAGGAGGAAGATCAAATACAAGGCTGCTGAAAATGGGAACACAGAGGGATTTAGAGCTGTACCAATTCTGGAAATGCTAACACCAAACGGATGCCCAAGAGAATCTGTTTGGGAAACTGTGAGTACCAAGGTTGACCACAAGAACACAGGAAGTGACTTGTTCAGAAAGCTGAACAAGCAGTCCCATCTCAGAGGGAACTGGTGGACAGCACAGGCTGCTAGAACATAACACAGAGATAGACCTCAGAAACCATGTGTGGCCACAAGAGAAAAATCATCCACTATCCTCAGGAGCTGATGTGATCGAAGACTATGCTTCTTGGGAGACTCTACCACTACTGGTACACTGCACTTTTAATTGCATTTCCTGCTAAAATAAGAAATTAAAATCACAGTCTCAAGAATGCTTTCATATACATGGAGGGATCTCAATCCAGGAACAATGTGAATTCCATTTTATTTTTGCCTTTCTCTAAAGGATCCTGATTCTTTGCAACATGCTTAAGTGTGTAAGACATCTGGCTTAGAACCAGTGGTATGCTGGTAAATGCTTAACACCTGACTCTCTAGGAAACATATATATATGTATATATATGTGTGTATATATATATATACATATATATATATACATATATATATACACACACACACACACACACACACACGCACACATATATATATTTGTAGCATTTGACAATTTCCATTTCCATAGTGGAAATACTTCCATCATGGGGTGATAACAAGCTACCAATGTGCTGTTACATGGAGGGCTGGAAAGAGATGAAGATGTGCACACTCAGTTCCAGCACAACACTGCTTACAACACAGACTTAATACATACCATCTTTTGGTCCCTCCTAGATTTTGTCTCTCTGAGCTTGTCTCATGTCTTGGGTAGACATCAGCAAACTTTTCCTTCAATATTTCAGGTTATGTGAACTACACAGTCTCTGTGGCAACTATTTAACTCTGCTGTTATAGGTCAAAAGCTGCCACAGGCAGTTTGTAAATAGTGGGTGCAGCTGTTTTCCAGGAAAACTTCATTTATGCAAAGAGGTGGTGGCCTGTTAGCAGTAATTTTTGTAATTTTCTGAACTGTGATGTGAGTAAGCAGATTCCCTGGAAGCAGAGCCTGAGGCAAGGATTTGGGTATACGTGATATGTTGAGGAAGGACTCTCAGGTGAAACCTACAAGGCAGTGAGGCAGTAAGACAAGGAAAGCAAAGATCTGAGTAAGAATATGGCATGAGTTAAACAAAGTGTAACCTCGGCCTGACTCCATGGAAGAGCTCTGGAGCATAAGTCACACTGCAGCGTTGTCCTACCTTGAAAACAGGGTTTTTCGTCCCCAGGCCAGTCAGTTGTTGGCCAGGCTCCAGAGTGGTGATTATGGAAAAACCTCCAAAGGGTCTCCATCTCTGGGCAAGGTGGTTCAACCAAGGTGGTTTGGAGAAGGTTACAGCTGTGAACTGTTAGCGGCAATGCTCACAGATGACTGTACCAGCTGGTAAAGGGAATCTGGCCTGGTCCGCCCAGTGTCTACTACAGTACAGGTTCTCAAACATTAGTGTGCATGAGAATCTCCTGGAGGGCTTATCAAGACATCGGTTGCTGGGATTCACCTCCAGAGTTTCTAGTTGGTCTGGGATGAGACCCAAGAATTCATATTTCTAAATTCCCAGGTGATGCTAATGTTGCTGATCCTGGGATCACAGATAGACTTCAGAGACCATGTATGTCCACAAGAGAAAGATCATCTACTCTTTTCAGGAGCTGACGTGATTGAAGACTATGCTTCTTGAGAGACTCTACCGCTATACTTGTACACTGCACTTTTAATTGTACTTCTGGCTAAAATAAAAAGAAAATAAAATCATAGTTTTAAGAATGCTTTCATATACATGAAGGGATCTCAATCCAAAAACAATGTTAATGCCATTTTCTTTTTGCCTTTCACTAAAGGCATGTTGCAAAGAATCAAGACACTTTGAGAACCACTGTATTATGATAATAATTCCTGAAAGCAGAAAGCTAAGGGCTTAGATGACCTATAGTTTTTATTATGGCTTATTATCTGAAGGATGGAAGGGGAGGTGTAGGGGAAGAAATGAGTTTCCCAAATGGTTTTCATTCTCTTTGGCTATGGCTTTCCCTTATTCAATAAATCTAGCTTTTACCTGAGATACATTTATAGTATACTGCATGGACTTAGTAAAAAAATTTGCAAAATTATCTAAAGAAAATTTAATAATAAAATCCTTTTAAGGTTACTATGCCCCTGCTTCTGACCACTACCACCTTCTATATTGCATGAGTCAATCTACAACACCTTTAAGGCAATAAGTTATCAAGAAGTATCACTTTTGACTTGGAGCTGATCTTTATCATCCAACTTCCATGATGCAGGGAAGAAAACAAACTCCCAGCTTATCCCCCAGGCTTAACCTAGCACCTGCCTGAGATGTCTCACCTCCAACAAGCTTGACAGTGGAAACTTGAAGGACAGTTGCTATTGCCACACCTTAGGGCAGGTGGAAACAAGACTTTGTGAAGGTGAGTGAACCCAGCACCAGAACTGCAAATCTACAGGAGGAATGCCAGGTCTGTGCTGCTGGCTGGGCCATTTAGTCTTGTCACCTTGAATGTTCCTTTTCTCCAGTGAGTTCACTGTTGGCAGCCTCAAAAAGAAAAGCAGGGTTCCAGTGCCCCTGGTGAACAAAACAATCCGATAAAGAAACTGTTTAACAACCAATTCCCCAGAGATAGCCAGGACCAACTCTCTAAAAAGGCTTTTCTAAAGCAAACAGCTTTACATATGCAAAGATCATTAGCTCATCTTCAAAAAGGGAAAAAATGATAACAGTGCTTCTGACGTTCTCCAACTTACAAACAGGTGTGTGTTCTACTTTTGCATCTTTATTTTCCATTTTAATCTTATAGAAATTCGACATCTGGGTTTTGGTTCATGGAACAGAACCACAAAATACAAAAAATTAGCCGGACGTGGTGGTGGGTGCCTGTAGTCCCAGCTACTCAGGAGGCTGAGGCAGGAGATGGCATGAACCAAGGAGCCGGAGCTTGCAGTGAGCCAAGATCACGCCACTGAACGCCAGCCTAGGCACTGAGCGAGACTCTGTCTCAAAAAAAAAAAAGAGAGAGAGAGAGAATTCTAAAACACTGTAATGTCTTGACACACTAGGATGCTACATCGGTTTGAAGTATGACCAAATAATTTGTTCCTAATGACAAATAGCAACATTTGCAAATAATTAACTTTTTAAAATGGCTTGGAGTGGACTTGAATTACTTTTATGATGTTAATGTCATACTCTTGCATTCTACGGTTTTTGTTTTGTTTTGTTTTTCAGCATGGGAGAAAATCTTGACATTAGAACTCATGTTCCTGGAATCGTGCATCTCCCTGCATTCTTCCAGTAGGGGTGTTTCACTTAGAAATGTCAACGCACTTGTAGATGAAGAATTGCTGGTGTGGCCACTAAAAGCCCATAGAAATATAATGTGAGCCACAAAGTTAAATCATGTGTATAGTTTTAATGTTTCTAGTAGTCACATTAAAAGAAGTAAAAAGAAACAGATAAAATTAATTTTAATAATATTTTTATTTTACCCAGTATATCCCAAATATTATCATTTCAACACAATCAATATAAAAAAAATGATAAATTTCTGCATTCTTTTTAAATACTAATTCCAGGAAATCTGGTGTGTCCAGCAATCTCAATTTGGACTGGCCACATTTCCAGAGCCCAGAAATCTCATAAGGCTGGAAATGACCACATTGGACAGCTCAGTTCCAGATTTATTTCCTTAATTTATGGCAAGAAACAGAATCCCAAGTAACTTGCCCAAGGTTCTGAAGCTGATTAGAGGAGAAAAGGGGAGGTGATCTACGCACTGGATCTCACACTAGCAAGTCACAGCACCTCAATTATACAGAAGTTGTTGCTGATTTAAGTATTTCCCTCCTAAGAAAAAGCTAAATAAGAACATAGCAACTTGGCCTTAGGGAAATATAGTGTGATGATTAAGAACAGAGGCTTTGGGGCAAGAATGCAAGAATGCTGGGATTCCCACCCTGGTTCTTCTATGTACTAGCTGTGTAATCCTAACCAGGCTACTTAGCTTCTCAGTGCTTCAGTTTCCCTATCTGTAAAGTGGGGATGTTAGTAATACTACCTGCTTCTTAAGGTGGTATAAAAATTAAATGTATTAACATATACATATGTAATCACACACATATAGATGTAACATATGAAACTCAGAAAAGTAACTGGAACATAGAAACTATTATGTAGGTGTGGGCTATATATTACTAAAATTGTTCAAAATTTTATGAGAAACAATTCGGGGCGAGTATAAATTATGATCAAACCCATATGCTTCTACCTGACAATCCTTCACTATATTAGAAGAAAAGGGTGTAATGTATCACCACAATGTACTTATTAAGGTGACAGATTTTAGAGCATTTTTATTTTAAAAAAATGTTTTGGCCAAAATGAGCTCCCAAGTGACTTTTTTAATCAAAAAAATCTAAACATAAACCTCCCCGTACTCCCAGTAATTGGGTTTATTAAGGTGTTAATATATGGTTTTTACAGTGTTTTTCCTGATATCTAAAAGGGATGCAGATGAGTTTAGCATTCAAAAAGGCACGCATTTGTATCTGAAATCTAACACAAAGCACAAAAATCATGATTGCCAGATTCAACATGGATCAAAACCGTTTATTTACTGCCTAGTCAGTACAAAATAAGGCCTACAGCCAAAGTTCCTCCAAAGTCTGCTTTATAGCTAGGAATCGTTTTCGGATTCTCTCTCTCTCTCTCTGTGTGTGTGTGTGTGTTTGTGTGTGTGTGTGTGTGTGTGTGTGTGTGTGTGTGTGTGTGTTTTACAAACTTCGGGAAATAAAGGTCAAAATAATTTTCTTTATTCCAAAACCAGAAAATCATCCTGAAAAACATGTCCTAAAAATAATAACATCTGATTACCAAAGAAGGTCACTTTATCTAAGGGATTTTAGTAGCTAATATTGTTTGGGGGAATTTCTCAGGTGAATTTATTATGGGTGGGTTGTGAAATGGGGTCATAGCCCCATAGTTTATTTTACAAACTTTCCTACACTGAACTGAACTACAGAAATATGTAATTTCACCTCAGCTGGTGACATTTGTCCTCAGAATCCAGAAAGTTTTTATGTGCTAAAAGTCATATTATTTCTCAGGGACTATACTATTTTAGATTTATATATATAGTGCCTGTTCCCTGAATTGGCTAAAACCCTTTTACATATCAGTAATGCTATCCTTTGAACCCAAAGATAATCCCTTGGTTGGTGGTACTTTCAAGAATGGGGACATTTGGGGTGAGTTATGGAGGCCCCAAAATCATTTTTCATAGCATATAACTGTCAAACTATGCCTTTGGGTTAACACTGGGCCTGCTGGTCTCACTGCCATTGCTCACTGGGACTACTTCTTTATCTTAAGTAGCCCATGGTTGCCCACACAAAAGTAATAGTAATAATCAAGTCGGCTATGACTGCTTGCTGTATGTCAGATTTTTCTTCTTCTAGCTGGAATTTAAACACATTTCCCTATGATGGTATATTATGATTTGCCTCCACAATGCAGCTCTTTTCTCCTTGATTCCAGTCTACTCTCAATGTACCTTGACATAGATCTTAGTGGCCTTTTGATACCTGTTCCTCAGGTCTAAAGGAATTCTTCAGTGGTAAGCATCACTGTATGCTTTAATGTTTGTTGACTGTCAACATTTTATAGCCTGGCTAGAAATCTTACTATTTATTTTTCACCCGTGACTTGAAGAAGATTTGGAAAATCAATAGCTTATTTTCTTTCCAACTCATTTGAAGCAAAATAGCACAAGTAAGAAACAGTTTCGCTAATAACAGCAATTCAGGGATAGGTACATTAAGTACATTTTCAGGCTCATAGGTACAGTCAGTGCCAAATCATAATCAGTACTCTTCTTCTCGCTAGCATTGTAGAGGGAAGACTGCTAGATTTAGGACCCAAGGAGGTGAAGACGATTTCTTTTGCACTGCTTGCTGACTCTGTGACTCTGGCAAATCCCAGAATTTTTCTGAGCTTTCATTCCCTCATACATAAAACAGGGCTTAGGACTCCAGTAGGAGTCATTTTGCCTTCACAGCTGAGCTGACCCTTTCTTAGTGACAACAGTCCATTCTCGCTTCATATCATACGGCAGGGCTCTCAGTGATGGGGCCGAAGCCCTGCCCTCAGCAGGACAAGCGACATACCCTAATCCAATCACAGTCCCTTCCCCGAATTTAAATCTTGAGTGGAGATTCACAGAATAGAGAGTGAAGGAGCTGAGCCACTTTGTAATCCCATGAATCCTGGCTGTTTTACTGAGTGAGGGCTTACAAATTGCTATGTGCTGTTCTATGTGTTCTACATAAATTACCCCATTTAGTTCTCACAACCACTGAACTAACTTACAATGTTTATCTACGAGACAGCATATCATTGTCTTAAATCAGATTTCTCCAAAAGCAGAACCCATGGCAGAATTTGGAACCACACAGTTTCTTTGAGAAGTAATTCCAGGAGGCATCAGATGTCTGTGGTGAGACGAAGAAAGTGGAAAAGGCCATAAAGATTATATTAATGATCCTGACAGAGCTTTTATGATGTGCCCTGTGCATTGTAACCTCTTCAAGGATCCTAAATCATGAGCAAAACTAGGTATTTAGATGCTGCATGTGAGTGGATTTTTGTATGATATTCTTTTACGGTGTTTTGAAGAAATCAAGGGAGAATGACTTTTATGTTTGGGTCAGCATAGCATTCCATGGAGTGGTATAAGTGAAAACAGTAGCTCAGAAACAGAAGATACCATACATTTTTTAGGACTCATAGAAATCACGCGGCGAACTTTGAGATTTCATAGGATATGGAAAGGGAAGTTGAGCTAAGAATGTGAAATTGGCGGCAGCACTGTTTTTTTTTTCTTTCTAAATCTTCAAGATCTGGTAAACCCCAGATAATGTCAAACTGACATTAAGACAAATAAACACAAAGTCATATCTGCACGTCTACTGAATTTTTGTAATTCATGTGTATTCAAATTTGAGGCCATGGTAAAGAATAACTTCTGGATTTGGATTGATTCTCAAGAAAATATGCTCTATCCTCAAGCCCACGTTAGATATGACTTCACCCTAAATATTAAATGGCAGCTGGTGCCCCTGTAGTTTGTGTTTTCTTCCTTAGGACGGCACCTAATAACACATAGCTTTGCCAAGGATTTGAGATCCATCAAGTAGGAAATCTGAAATATAAAATTCATATTCTATTTTATTTTTATATTGCAGTTTACAAGATGAATCTCAGGAAGAAAAATTGACTTCATTTTCTTTCCACAGGAAGAATAAAAAGGTGGGGGAAAGGCGGGTTTATTCAGCAAACAGGCTGAATAAGTTCTGACTACATCATAACTTTTTCCAACAGCATTTTAAATCCAAGTTATTACTCTAAGTTGTTTATCTGGTACTTAGTATTGCTTAACACTCACTGCTGGCAGATTTAGGATCGTGTGTAAGTCTTGCTTTGTGCTTGAATCCTTGAATAACCTGAAGATGGATAATGGTAAAAGCAGAGCTGGTTTTGAGATGTTTTTAAGAAACACAGCCTCAGTAATATGAAATAAGGTAATACATTTTAAGGATGTGATCACAAATTCTCAAACTTTGTGATCCATAGAAAATGAACATTATTTTCGTTGCTGTCAGAGAAGTCACATGCCAGATTTAAAATTTCATATCCTTTTAAGAAATGAAGACAAAAACCAACATACAAAAATCAGTAGTGTTTCTATATACCAATAATGAACTAGCTGACAAATAAATCAAGAAAGCAATTTCATTAACAATAGCTACAAAAAATAAAACAACTGGGAATAAATTCAGCCAAGGAGGTGAATGATCTCTACAAGGAAAACTACAAAACACTGAAGAAGTAAGTTGGAGAGAACACAAGCAAATGGAAAGACATCCCATGCTCATGGATCAGAAGAATTAATATTGTTAAAATGACCATACTGCCCAAAAACAATGTGTAGATTCAATACAATCCCTATCAAAATACTGTAATTTTTTACAAAATAGAAAAAAAATCCTAAAATTCATATGGAACCAAAAAAGAGCCCAAATAGCTAAAGCAATCATAAGCAAAAAAAAAAAAGCAAACTGGAGGCATCACAGTACTTCAAAATATATTTCAAAGCTATAGTAACCAAAAATAGCATTGCATTAGTATAAAAACAGGCACATAGACCAACAAAACAGAATAGAGAATCCAAAAATAAATATGTATGTACAGCCAACTAATTTTCAACAAAGGCACAAAGAACATGTACTGAGGAAAGGACATCCTCTTCAATAAACGGTGCTGAAAAAAATTGGATATTTATATCCAGAAGAATAAAATTGGACCTCACGCCATATACACATATCAACTCAAGATGGATTAAAAACTTAAATATGAGACCTGAGACTATAAGAATACTAAAAGAAAACAAAAGGAACACTCTAGGATATTGGTCCATGCAAATGTTTTATGGCTAAGAACTCAAAGACACAGATAACAAAAACAAAGACAGAAAAATGGGACTATATTAAACTAAAAAGAAAAAAAAACTGAATAGAGTGAAAAGACAACATGCTGAATGGCAGAAACATATTTACAAGCTATTCATCCAACAAGAGACTAATATCCAGAATATACAAATAATTCAAATAATTCAGCAGTTAAAAAAATTCAATCAAAAGTGGGCAAGGAACACGAACAGACATGTCTCAACAGAGGACATACAAATGACCAAGTATATTAAAAAAAAGCTTAACATCACCAATTATCAGGGAGATGCAAGTCAAAATTACAAAGAGATATCATCTCAACCCAGTTAGAATGGCTTGTTTTTAGAAAAACAAAAATAACAGATATTGGCAAGGCTGTGGAGAAAAGGGAACTTTTAGACACTGTTGGTGAGAGCATAAATTAGTACTGTCACTATGGAAAACAATACGGAGGTTTCTCAAAAAACTAAAAATAGAACTACCATGTTATCCAACAATCCCACTTTGTGGTATTGATCCAAAGGAAAATAAATACATATATCAAAAAGATACCTGCCCTTGCATGTATACTGCAGCACTATCTGCATTAGCAAATATATGAAATCAGCCTTAGTGTCCATCAGTGGATGAATGAATAAAGAAAATGTGGTATATGTACAAAATGGAATAGTATTTGGCCATTAAAAAAGAATTAAATCATGTCATTTGCAGAAACATGAATGGAACTGGAGATCATTATGTTAAGTGAAATAAGCCAGGCACAAAAAGACAGATATGGTATGTTCTCAGGCTTACGTGGGAACCGAAAAAGTTAATCTCATAGAGGTAGAGAGTGAAATGATGGATACCAGAGGCTGGAAGGGTGTGCGGGTAGGAGTGGGGGAAGAAAAGAGGTTGATCAATGGGTCGAAACATGAGGTCAGATAGAAGGTGTAAGTTCTAGTATTCGATAGCAGAGTAGGGTGACTATAGTTAGCAACAATGTATTGTATATTTCAAAGTAGCCAGAAGAACGAACTTGAAATGTTCTCAATACATAGAAATGATGAATATTCAAGGTGACAAATGCTCCAAATACCCTAACTTGATCATTACACATTCTATGCATGTAACAAAATATTACATGTACCCCATATATATGTAAAAATATTATGTATCAATAAGAAAGAAGGCTGGGCACGGTGGCTCATGCCTGTAATCTAAGCACTTTGGGAGGCTGAGGCAGGCAGATCAGTTAAGGCTAGGAGTTGGAGACTAGCCTGGCCAACATGGCAAAAACCTGTCTCTACTAAAAATATAAAAATTAGCTGGGCATGGTGGTACACATCTGTAATCCCAGCTACTCAGGAAGCTGAGGCATGAGAATTGCTTGAACCTGGGAGGCAGAGGTTGCAGTGAGCCGAGATCACACCACTGCACTCCAGCCTGGGCAACAGAGCAAGCTTCTGTCTCAGAAAATAAAATAAAATAGAAGAGAAATTAAGATGAAGGCTTGGTAAAGACAAGTCAACAAGAAAGAACACTTGCATTGTGTTAACAGTACTTGCACAAAAATTGTCCAGGTGTCATCTGGGGTGTGTCTAAATCTTCAGAGCTAAATTTCTTCATGTTTCCAGTCTATCCTCAATAGAATATCAAAATTTTCGGCTGGGCGCGGTGGCTCACGCTTGTAATCCCAGCACTTTGGGAGGCCGGGGCGGGCGGATCACGAGGTCAGGAGATCGAGACCACGGTGAAACCCCGTCTCTACTAAAAATACAAAAAATTAGCCGGGCGTGGTGGCGGGCGCCTGTAGTCCCAGCTACTCGGAGAGGCTGAGGCAGGAGAATGGCGTGAACCCGGGAGGTGGAGCTTGCAACAGAGCGAGACTCCATCTAAAAAAAAAAAAAAAAAAAAAAATTTTCCCCCCAAGACACTGGAAAAATTCAGGGATGCTTGCATTCTTAGTATACCCGCTCTAAACTCTTGCATCTGCCAAAGAAGACTGGCTTGCCATCCTATATATTTGCTATGTATATACCTATATACTTATGTGCACACACACACACACACACACACACACCACCTACTTACTCCCCTACATAAGCTTATATGTAGAATTCATTCCTATCAACTTTTAAGGAACTAACAAGAAAACTAAAAACACACATATTGCATGTTTGTATGCAACAGATTTTATTTGAAAAGTTTGGGGCTTATATTTTAGCCATGAAATCAGCTTCACGTGGAATATATAAAACTCAGCTGCACCACTATAATTGTCTACTGGCTACTGCATTTCAGGTTATTATCCCTCCCTTACACTATATCCCTGATATTTCTCTCTTTTTTAAAATTATTTCTCATTAATCCCTAAACCCATATTCACTCTAGGAATTCAAAGTTTTCTTTTTCCCTCACTCAAGTGTAATAGTGGCTCTTACATCTTGGAGTACATATGAAACTTATTCAATATAACAATTCTTAGGACCAACCAAAGAGTAGAAATCAGATGTAAGGTGGGACTCTGGAAACTGCCCTTTTGATAAGTGTATTAGATAGTTGTTTTGCAACTGTCCCACAGAACACATTTTGAACAAAGATGTCAATGACTTTGGTTCTATCCACCTATCACATCTAAACTCAGATCCATATCCACCTTTGTTCAGACGAACGAAAGTACTTTTCCATTTAATAAGATCTGCACACTTCAGAAGGCAGATAAAGTTGTAGACAGCAATGCTACCCCGCTCTCCTGTAGTTAGAAACACTTCTTACAAAAGCCTATCTTGATGAGAAGACAACCTACCATGCTCCAGGCAGATTATAGGTTTCTTGGAAAGTACAAGGATTCGTCAGAGGGCATTTTTTTGTATTTCCCAGGCTTCACAGTACTCTGAGGGAGGCTGTAAGTGGTATTTGTGCCCACAATGCAGAGCAAAGCAGGATCAATACTATGATAAATAGTGGAGTGTAGTGGAAGGACAAGAGAGGAAAAAATTAATTCCCTCTAGGCAAATATGAAGGCTGCAAAGAAATTCTCCAGTAGACAGCACATAATGGGAGGATGGGAGCATTCCAGCCAAGGGGATGCATAAGCAAAGGCCCTAAGTAAGGTTTCTACAACACATTCTAAGAATGGAGAGTAAATTCAGTAGGCCTAAACTGTAGCTGTGATGGAAGCTGACCTTAGGAAGGGAAGCCTTTCTATGCCATGGAGGAATTTAAATTTTATTCTTTATACCATATATCAGGTCTATAAAAGCAGTCATGGTAATGTTCAAAAAAAATAAGAAACTGATCATAGTAATGACTGCATAACATTGTGAATGTACTTAATGCCACTGAATTGTACATTTAAAAACAGTTAAAACGGTTAAATTTTATGTTATGGATATTTTACCATAATTTTTTAAATAGGAAGGAAAAAATCAGCAATCAATTTGGGATGAAACAAAAAAAAGGTTTCTGGTGAGACCTAAACATCTCAGAGAGGGAAGGATTTGAAAGTGTCAGAGCACTCACTCTGGGCTGTTTGAGAGATACTAGTGAACGCATGGAAACAATCCTGGTAAGAGTGATTGGTACTTATAATTAAATTAAATCTAAAGAAAATTACTTATTGGAAAGAATTGACGGTGGCTACTGGCAAATGGAGATCCCTAGACTTAAATGAATTATATTCTCCAAAGAACCACTAGTCCAACTTAAAAAAACAAAAACAAACAAAAATCTCTATCGGAGACTTAAAATGACATTTGGAGCACCCAGTGTTCTATGAGCAGGTAGCAAATTGAAAGAGTTGCTCAGACCCCTAAAAGGGCATAATCTACAATATCCATTACAAATGTGACCGAGAAGGACAATGGAAGAGGAAAGATCTTCAGAGAAATGAGTCAAGAGTTTTGAGAGCAAAGGAGTTACTTCCAAGGAGCAGCACTGGTGCATAATCAAGGAACATTTCTTATCCCAGAAAAGGGAGACTTCCAGCATTTGTTGAGCGGGATTTCAGATTTGCTCTAAAGCAGTGACTGCTCCATGCCTCCCATCCTTCTCCCTTATGAATGGAAGTGATTGTTTAGACTTTCCTGTCCCTATTCCACCATTATGCATTGGATTTTCCCGTGCAG